>NC_044987.1:109250284-109450239 GCF_008728515.1 Papio anubis
AAAGGGGCCTCTGTCAGGCAGGAATAGAAGAAAACACAGAGACTGAGGAAAACAAACCTAGAAAGGTATATTATAGGTCCATGGCGTAGCTTCCAGAAGTTCTGGGACAACTCTCAGGCATCGCCAGGATTGATAACGGTATTGTGTTAAAAAAAAAAAAAAGTCTTTTAGGCACATCTATGGGGGGATTAAATGCACCGTCCCTGCCACCCTGGAGAGAATATGAAATAGTGCCATTGAAACTCTCTAAACTTAAATTCTTCATTTGTGAAAGGTATTTCTAGGATTGCTATGAAATTTACATGGGATATGTGAGGTGCTTTGTAAGTAATAAAGATTGTGCAAATACCAATTTGAGAGCAGCAGAACGCAGCCAAATGACTAGGCAGATAGGGGCAGGTCTCCAGTGAAACCCTACCTTCAAGCCAGAAACAGCCTGAAGGCTGAAAGACTGGACTGCTGGTCCAGGATGAAACCCGCAACCCAGCGTGAGAACTTTTGTTCCTGTTTCCCTACCCTTTCCCAATTGATTCTTTCTGAATAATGCCTTTCAACCAATCAAATGTTGCCTTTTCCAGTACTACCTACAGCCTGCCCCTCCCCTATTCTGAGCCTATAAAAGCCCTGGACTCAGCCACATTGCAGGGACTTTCCCAATTTTGGGTAGGGGGACCACCCCTAGGTCCCCTCTCTGCTGAAAGCTGTTTCATCACTCAATAAAACTCCCCACTTTGCTCACTCTTCGATTGTCAGCATACCCTCATTCTTCTTGGGTGTGGGACAAGAACTTAGGAACTGGTGTGCAGCCAAACTTGGCCCAGGTGGGCAGAGTGAGCAGGGCATCTCCTGCCATCTCCTGCAGCAGGCTGTGTGGCTGAGTGAGGCCTAGGCAGGTTGTTGCCGGCCAGAGGTCCCTGGCTTGCAAAGTGACCGAGAAGAAAATCCTGTGTCAGTTATATAGAAACTTTCTCTCTCTTTCTTATACCCCTCTACCACCCTACACACACACACACACACACACACACACACACACACACACACCCTGAGCTAAACCTTCCCCATGGCTTCTCCATCCTGCTTAGACATAAAATAGAAAATAAATTACAATAATAATCACCAACTTTCATTGAGCTCTTGCCATGGTGACAGGTGCTATTTTTGAGTTTTATATTCATTTCTTCATTTAATCCTCAAATCCACCCTTTGAAGTTGCTACCCGGGGCCCAAACAGATGAGGAAACTGAGGCTTAATCACACAGCTGGAAGGGACAAAACCATCCCTGTTGGCTCCAAAGCCCATACTCTTTGCCCCCAGCAAGCTGGGCACTTAGGAAGGAAATGGAGACAAACCAGGGAACTATCGCCTCCCCCTCCTTTGCTCCCCCATCCAGATACCCCCATGTTCCCCAGCAGAGGCCCTGGTGATGAATAGGGGATTGTTCTGCTTCTCCCTTGTGCCTCTGAATGTTGATGTTTGGGTCATTAAGGGGCTTGGAGTTGGGGTGGGGGGCGGGTTATGACCCTGGCAAAGGCCTGAATAGCCATTGTTTCTTTTCTTCCCTCCTTGAATGGGATTCTGTCCCCAGTCTTGGTATATCCCTCTGGGTTGGAGGAGGGGTGGGTCAGAGGCTGGTGAAGGGAGCCTTTTCTCACCACTTTGATGGATAGAGCTTAAGCTGACAGATGCAGAGATTCCAGCATCCCAGGGGCCCTCCCCAACCTCCCCACCCTACCCTGAGCCAGGCATCTGTAGCCTTAATGTTGATACCATGAAATGAGCCCTGGTTGAGAATGGGTCAGGATTCAGGTTTTGAGTGGGGAGAAAGAGGTAACAGTTACAGGTTCAGTTCCCTTGCAGTCCTGACAGTTCATATCTGCTGTACCATTACCGTGTAATAACCCCGACCTCTTCCTGGCCCCAAAGTGAGACTGTCAAAATTAAGACAATCCTATCTTTAGGAGGGTTTGAGCTTCTTAAAGAAAGACATCAGATAAATATAAAATTATTCTCATGACCATTGAGAATGTTACTTTTGCTGCTGATATAAGACTTAATGTTGGGAAATATGAGAGAGTTTTCCCAACCTGATTTCCCGTCTCCTCATAGTAACACACCATTTTTTTTTTTTTTTTTTTGACAGCATTCATAAATGTATAGAGATCCAGCTCCCTCACAGCCACTTCTGGGCAGCCTTCCCGCGTGGAGGCAGAGTCTTCCCTCAGTCCTCTAGGCTTCCACAGCCCTGCATTCTTTTCCTTATGACTCTTGGCACAAGAGCATTTAGAGGAACAGAGGAGAAGGAATATGATCATTATGAGCACCTACTGTCTGTCAAGGGCTTTACATGCCTTAGTGCATTCATAGGGTTCACATGAAATCCAGAACCTGGCATGTACAAATACATATTTGCTGAATAAATAAGTGAGTCATATTTAATTTGTACAAAAACTCTAAGAAGGAGTTATCCTGTTTCCCAGGAGGGAAAGGGAGGCTAAGAGGTTCTATAATAGCTAGTAAATGGAATGAATTTGGCTGCAAACCAAGTTGTCCTGACTACAAACCAGGAGGCAGTCTTTCTGCTACCTTACACTGCCACCCATATCCTTCATGTCATAACTCATCTGCTTCTACCGTGGTTGGACTGTAGACGTCTTAAAGGGAGAAATGAGTTTCATTCAAAGCTGGCACTTCAGGCAGTGTCATGCCCAGTACACAGTAGGACTTGTTTAATGTTTGCCATTATTGCAATGGCATGACTTGTTAATGTCATGCCATTCATGTAATTGCATGCTGACTCTGACCTCTCCCCTATCCCACCCTGGCAGGAACTCTCCGCCCAGTTCGCCGCAACTACTATGACCCCTCCTCAGCCCCTGGGAAGGGCGTGGTGTGGGAGTGGGAGAACGACAATGGCTCCTGGACGCCCTACGACATGGAAGTGGGCATCACCATCCAGCACGCCTATGAGAAGCAGCACCCCTGGATCGACCTCACTTCCATTGGCTTTAGCTATGTCATTGACTTCAACACCATGGGCCAGATCAACCGTCAGACCCAGCGCCAACGCCGCGTCCGCCGGCGCCTCGACCTCATCTACCCCATGGTCACGGGGACCTTGCCTAAGGCTCAGTCCTGGCCAGTCAGCTCCGGGCCAGCCACCTCGCCCCCCATGTCCCCCTGCTCCTGTCCCCAGTGTGTCTTGGTGATGAGTGTTAAGGCAGCTGTGGTCAATGGCAGCACTGGGCCCCTACAGCCACCAGTGACCCGCAAGAACTTGCCCCCTCCTGGAGTGGTCAGGCTGCCCCCACCACCAGGCTCTGGGGCCAAGCCACTGGACAGCACAGGCACCATTCGAGGCCCGGTGAAGACCGCCCCATCACAGGTGATCCGGAGACAAGCCTCCAGCGTGCCCACTGGGACAACCGTGGGCTCTCCTGCCAGCCCCCCAGGACCCAACGGCAAGACCGGAAGGGTGGCCCTGGCCACCTTGAATCGTAGCAACCTGCAGCGACTGGCCATTGCCCAGTCTCGGGTGCTGATCGCCTCTGGGTAGGTGCTTCCACAGCTGCCTCAGAGCATTTACTCACAGCAGAGATAGGCTACAGCAGATCTTCTGGATCAGAAGAAGGAGGGGCTGCCAAGACTTAAGCTTCTCCTCATCTTGTGCTGACCCCTGGCTGCAGGTGAAGGCAGCATGGTGTGGTGGATGAGGGAGGGTTTGATGCTCAGCCTCTGATCTGGACTCTGGTTGAGACTGGCTCTTACTAGTCATATGATTTAGGACCAGATCCCTAACATCATGGAGTCCTAACTTTCTCATCTGTAAATGCTGGCAGTAATACTCCTGTTAGGGTGGCTGTGAGGCTTAAAGAAGATTGTGGCCAGGCGTGGTGGCTCATACCTGTAATCCCAGCACTTTGGGAGGCTGAGGCTGGAGGATCGCTTGAGTCCAGGAGGTCAAGGCTGCAGTGAGCTGTGATCGTACCACTACACTCCAGTTTGGGTGACAGAATGAGACCCTGTATCAAAAAAAAAAAAAAAAAGAAAGAAAAAATAAGATTGTGCCTACTAAGCAATAATAGGCAACATTAATTGAACTCCCACTGTATTATAGTTTGGGGTTTTATCATCTCATGTAATCCTTGCAACAACTCTATGAAGTAGGCAAGTAGGCATTACCCCATTTATGGGTGAAGACAGTAAATGTTCACTTGTTCAAGGGTACATAGCTAATCATTGGCAGAGAATGGGATTCAGACTTTAGGACATCTGACACTAGAGCCCATATTCTGACTCTGCTGTGCTCCTCTTCTACCAAGTACCTACACAATGCCCAGCGTTCAGTAGGTGCAAAATGAGAGTTTCTTTCCTGTAGTCTCTCTGGAAGCCAGAGAGGTGACTCCAAATTGAAATACTGGCCTCTTTTTAGTGATGACTTACTATGGGCCAGGCACTTCCCATACATTGTCTCAGTTATTTCTGTGACAACCTGTTGATGCTGTGGGTCCTGTTTGTATTGCTTTTTATGTTCTTGATTTTCCTGATCATAAAATTGAAGTGACCCAGGTTCATGTGGTGGCTGCAAGCTTTGCCTGCCAGCCCCTGGTGTCTTAGCATCTCACAGCCACCCAGTCTTCCCTTCCTGTCTCCAGAGAGGCCTGGCTCTCCTTGTTGCCCCTGATCCCAGCTGATCAGGATGGTTTTTGATTGCATTGGGTGCTTAAGTCTGAAAGTCCAGGCCGCCCTAAGAAGGTTGTTTTGATACTCGGCTGGGTCCCTGCACACAGAGGTTTGGTACTGGGAGGAGGAATGAAGGAGGGTACACCATAGAGTGGGAGGAGTGCTGGATTGGAAATCCAGAGGCCCAGCCCCTACTGCTACCGCTGTCACTGAGGTAAGCCACAGAATCTTTGCAAGATCCAGTGGCCTTACCTCCTCCATGGAGTTATCGTGAAAATCTCCACTAAGGGAGTTGGCCGTTGGCAGTGCGTTCTCTTACTCTGTGATCTAAGTGTTACGCACAGACATCCTGCTCAGAACTGATTTCCCAAGGAGAAACACAGAACTCATGTATTATGCAGTAGGGGTTGGAACCCAGGTTTTGGTCTCCTGATCCACTGTTCTTTTGGCTAAAGCCCAGCTCCTCATTGTACGCGAAGGCAGTTTATAAAAGGCAAAATGCTGGCGAGATGCATGAGATTTTCATGACTTCCCCTGAGATGGCAGAAGTGTTTGGGAGCGGGGAATGGATGGCTAAACCTTGCTACTGCTTAATTTCTCCCCAGTTTCACACAGCACCATCCTGGGGGCCTGTGCTGGATAAGAACACGTCCTCCAGAAACTAGGACTGTCTGGGCTCGAACCCAAGTGCCTTGCTGTGTCACTTGGGGCAAGATTTGCATCCCCTGTTTTCAGTTTCCTCACCCGTAAGATGGGATAGTAATAGTAACTTCCTTTTACAGTTGTCATGAGGATCAAATGACATGCTAAGTGTATACACTTAGCACAGTACTTGACACATAATAAGAGTTCAGTCAGTATAGGCTGCTGTCATTGTGATTGCTGTTATTATTGTTAACAGGTATCCATGTAGTTGAAGTCAAAGCTAAGTAGAGTCTGACATCCCACCTTGTCTCTGGTGCCCTTGACAAATGCCAAGTGACTTCATGCCATCACTGAGGGAGAGGCACCCAGGTGGCTTTGAATCTTGATGAGGGAGTGGAGTCAGCAGCTTTATCTATCTTCTTTATTTCCTCTGCCCGCTAATAGAATTGGGGCTAGAGAATGGGTGGAGGTCTGGGCAGCACAGTTTCAAATGGGCTAGAGAAACAAGTTGTTTCTTTTTCTCTACTCTGTTTTCCTGACGAGGGAGGCCCCCGCTTACTCCTCTCGATCTTCCAGCCCTTTGCTTTTCACCTCTTACCACCTCTCTCACCCCCACTCCCATCTTCTCCTCCAGCCTTTCTTGGCCATTTAATTAGCGTGTTTATTCCCTTTGTCTGGCATTGCCATCAACCTTCTGTCGCTGCAGGGCCCCTGTCCCCCTCCTCTCTCTGCCCATGACCTCTTCCAGCAACTTTCCCACGGAAAAAGGAAGACCAGGGAGGGCGGGAGGAGTGGGATGAAGAGAAAGGTTTGGGGGCAGGAACAAAAGATCCTGTGAATTATTCAGAGACAGAAGCAGGGGGTTTCTAAAGGGAAGCAAGAAAGGGGCTGTGCAGTGGAGGCAAGCGCCACCCCTCTAGCCCCCTCCTCTAGAGCTGAGGATTCTCTGTCTCCAGCTAGGCCTCAGTTGCCGTAGAGACAAGATCCTTGTCCCGCTGGAGGATTCCTGGGCTGGTGCATAACTCCGAGAAAAACACTGCTTCTCGTTGTGGTGCCTGCAGCGATATCCTCCCTCCCTCAAAACTCCTTTCTCTGCCACCTTGCCAGCTCTCTTCTCTTGTCTTAGTTTTATGTTTTAGCGACAGAAACAAAACCTTGGACCCTGCATATCGGGGAACAGCCCAACTGAATGGGGGCAGAGAGTGTCTTCTGATTGGCCAAGAAGGGGTTAGCACAGACAGTTTTGGCTGATGGAGTTGCCTGAAGGATGTGAGATGCATGCCTGCCGTTGGGTTGCTGTTTTCTAGGAGAACTCAGGCTTTTGTAGCTGGGGCCCCAACTGGGTGTGACCAGATGGGACTTGATGGGCTGTTCTCCAAGGTTTAACCAGTAATAGTGGGGGAGGTGAGATCAGGTGTTGTCAACTCAACCATCTCCAGTACTACCCAGCACTCAGCTTTCTGCTGGATACCCATGACCTCAAGAATCAGAATCAGAAAATTGGAACATTAGAGCAGAAAACGTCTTTCTTCAGCCCAATGCCCCTTTTATACTTGGGAGGTAAAAGCATAAACAAGCACCCAAACTTGCATAGGGCTCAGCTGTTTACACAGTTATTTGACCTAGTTCCTAAATCCTCACAGGGCCCCCGTGGGGCAGACATTTAGGATGCCCTGTTCCCAGCTGTGGTAACTCAGAGATGGTCAACAAAACGCAGAGAGGCTGTGTGGTTCTCCCAAAGGCAAAGCAGGTCATTGCTGAGCAGGGCTAAAACAGACTCCCTGACGCCAGTGCAGAGCTCCTTCCATTACACCGTTCTGGATTTCACAAGCAAATATCCCCCCTTCTCCCCAGGCCCCTCCTTCCCAGAGCCCAGTGACAAGCCCACCTACCATGTCATTCCTCTCCTCAAGTGGCAGGGACATGTATCTCTTCCACCTATTGAACCCACAGTCTTCTTGTGTGTCCCAGGTGCGCATGCGGGCCCTTCCCTCCCTCTCTCCAGACCTTGCCCCTGAGTTCTTGAGCTGCCTGAGACGTGTGGTGTTCCGGGGATTGGATTATTTCCTGGTTCGCCAGATTGGGTGTGGAAACCTGCCAGTCCAGTTTATGGGAACAAAGGTGGCTTTTGTCACCCAGATCACAGCTACTTATCAGCTGGAGTGGGGGGTTTGGAGATGGCGAGGGAGAAGGCAGGTGCACGACTGAGCCCTGAGTGCTGCCCCCTGCTGGGGAGCTGGGAGCAGGACACAGGAAGCCAGGTCTTTTCCCAAAACCTCTCCGGAAAGAGCTGGGGAAGGAGAATCTGCCGTAAGTGGGGGACTCAGGGCTTGGGTGGCCACCTTGTTCTCAGATATTGAGGTGGGAAGTTGTCAACCAGTTTCCCTGGCATCTTCTAACCCAAGACCCTCACAGTTTTACAGATGAGGAAATTGAAGCTCAGAAAAGCTAACTACCTTAGCGAGAAACTCCCGTCAGGGATGGGACTTGAACCTGATTTTCCTGACTCCCCATCCACCATACCATGCCTGGCCCTGGGGAGCAGGTCACAGAGTCCAGAAGCAAGTCCGTTCTTCTTTTCTTGGCCCAGTTGCCCTTGTTTTGTATTCAGCTTTCTCTTCCATCCTCCCATCCTGGTTTGATTTATCCTGGGGACAGTTTCAGAAGAAAAGTGGCTTTGGGTGGCCTGGTGAGACAGAAACATTCCCATCCCCACATCTGTTCTTTCACATCCATCTCCCAGCATTGGTGCACATGTCGTCATCCCTGGGAAGGGACAGAGCCCCGGGCAGGCTCACAGTAGCTTAGAGCTGGGGAAGCACCTCCCTTACAGACATGAGGGGAAGAGACAGACCCCATTGCTTGGCATGGAGGTCCCGTTGCAGCTTTCCCCATTCCTAATGGTGGGTTTATTCATTAGGCTCTCTGAGTTTCTGATCTATGTTTGCAGTGTGGGATGTTACAAGGATTACATAAACACAAGAGCGTGGCATAGTAAATGGGCTCTGGTGCCAGATTTTCTGGCTTAGCTGTGTGATCTTACCAAGTTTCCTTAACCTCTCTGTGCCTCAATGTAGTTGTCTCTAAAATGGTGTTAATAAGTGCATCTCTTGCACAGGATGTTGGAAGGATTAGACAGGTTTGTATGCTGTGAGCAGTTGGAGCCAGTCTTCGGAGGAGGTGAGCTCTGTGAATGTTGGCAACTATAACATGTGAGTGAAGAAGGGCCATGAGCTGTGTGTTCACTCCTGACCCCCAGCATTGGGAATAGCCAACAGCACAAAGTAGGGCTCAATAAATACTTTTTGGATGGATAAATCAATACACAGATATTCTTTTTTCCCTCCTCTTGCTTTCCCAGCACCATCCTGCCCCCACAGCAGAGCTGCTGGCTTCACAGGCTGTCTGCCTCCTGGAGTCATCTGTGACCGGGTCCATTAGCCTCTCCAAGCCCAGCTGCAGGAGTGTGGGTGGCAGAAAGGATGGCGCAAGACCCAGCCCCATGTGTCCCATATTTTCCGAGTCAGCGCTGTGGGGGGTCGTGCCTTTCCCAGGCAGCTGCGCCATCTCCTCTCCAGCCTGGCTGGAGTTGCTGGGGAAAAGGATAGAAAGGGGAGGAGGCTTTGCCTCGTATTTATATATGTCTCAGGGAAAAGGAGACTTGACAGCTGTTCTAGCAGTGGTTCCAAATGTTTTGCTGGGGATTACTACATCTGCATCCTCTCAGGAGCTTTGGGAAATGCAACTTCTTGTGCTCCACAGGTGGATATTCTGGTCTACATCTGGGACTCTGTCCTTCTAAAAGCGTCTTAGGTGACTCTTGTGTGTACCCTGGTTTGAACTTGCTTCTTTGTGTTTTCATTCCTTCAACAAATATCAGTTGAATGCCTGCTAGTGTCTGGCTCTGAACAAAACAGACAAAGATATTTTGCCCTTGTAGAGCCTGGATTCTAGAAGGAGGCATAATAAGCAATAATTTCCTTTAAAGGATCCTAAGTAGAGCAGGAGTCCTGGCGTGGGATGTAGGGGTGGGTAGCAGTATTCAATACGATGGTCTCAGGAACCTCACCTGGTAGGTAGGATTTAAGCCAGGACTGAAGGAGTTGTAGGAGGAAACTAAGCAGTTGTCTGGTGGAAGGGCATTTTGGGTACAGGGAATAGCATATGCAAAGGCTCTGAGGCAGGAATGCACCTGGCTCCTCGACAGCTGAGTGACATGAGAGGAAGCAAGATGAATAAGAGAAGCTGGGTGGCAGTGTTGGCAGATCGTGCCGGGCTCTGTAGGCCTTGCTAGGACTTTCGCTTTGACTCTGAGTGACCTGAGGAACATAGTTCTGAGGTTCTGAGTGGTGGAGTGACACGGCCTGACTTAGGTTTTGAAGATGCCACTTCCTGCTGTCTGCTGTGTTATGCACTTACTGCATTTTATTCGAATTAAATACTAGTCCATTTTGTTCCACATGTCAAAATGACATTGTATCTGCTCTTTCCTTTCACAGGGTCCCCACAGTCCCAGTGAAGAACCTAAATGGGTCCAGCCCTGTCAACCCTGCCTTGGCAGGTAAGAGAAACCCCAGGGTGTTCTGGGTTAAGGTAGAGAAATCAGAGTGATGAAATAGGTCATGAGCATTTGTGGGAAAAAAGGAGAGAATCTGGATATTAATGAAAGAAATGGTGATTTTAGGAATTGCATGGGAAGGGTATGAAGAGTTTGGAGAAGAACTTATTACTGAAAGGAAAGCATGCAATTGAAGATAAGTGAGTGAATAAATAAGTTTCTGGGGAAAGTGCAGGGTAGAGAATCCAGGAATTATGAGAACTTTCTCCTGGAAAGGAGGAGAGTAGGTTAATGGGGAAAGAGGAATTTGGGGAATGTTGAGAGCTAAGTCTCCAGTCCTTCCTCACCCATGCCCTGCCCCTTCCAGGAATCACTGGGATCCTCATGAGTGCAGCGGGGCTGCCTGTGTGTCTCACCAGGCCACCAAAGCTGGTCCTACACCCACCCCCCGTCAGCAAGAGTGAAATAAAATCCATCCCAGGGGTTTCCAACACAAGCCGCAAGACCACCAAAAAACAAGCCAAGAAAGGTACCAGCCTCTTGTCTTATGGGGTACTGAGAGTCAAAGACTTGGCTCTCAGCCCTGACTCTGCCTCCACCTCCCAGGGTCATAGCCACAGCTTCACCCTCTGTGCCTCAATCTCTGCATCTGCTGAGTGGGCCTAACCAGTAAACGCTGATAATTATACCAAGGCTGATTGTGTATGGATCATATAGAAACACCTTGAGAAATAAAAATATATAGTGCAAAAGTGTAGAAACATAAAAATATAAGGTGTGGTACAAAGAAAATATGTTAGAAGAGAAAGATGACTTTGGCATTGGAACCAACATAGACTGGAGTCAAATCGTACCTTTGTTTCCTGCAAGTTGTGTGACCACATGGAGCCCCTATTTTCTCATCTTTATAATGAAGTAAAAATAGTCACAACTGGTATAACTGGTATCCAGCAGGTATATCCTGGAATGCATCAATGACAGGATATAGTCACTGTCCTGTGTCCCCCTAGAATGTACAGATGCTCAGAAATCCTCCTTTAGGAACCCCCTCCTACCTGCACACAATCCGGCAAGTAAGGGGTCAATATCTGTACCTTCCTAGCATTGCAGGACCCCAGCTTAGCTCTGTGGCTGGTCTTTCTGGTCACTGGCATTAGTTGTTAAATTTGACCATCTCCCTAAGCCCCAACCTTGCAAACTTGTGAAGTTTAAATTGGATCATATGTGTGTGGCACTTAGCCCAGGGCCTGGCAAGAAATAGGCTCTTAATTACTAGAGCTTAATTCTTACAAGAGAAGCAGGGCAGCCAGAGGAAAGGGCCTGCATCGAAGCTTTTGGCTGTTGCATGATCCACTTCCTCAAACCCTTGTCCCACTTTTCCAGTCTATCAAGATTTCCCTGCTTAAATGAGCTCAGTTGCCTTGCTCATAGTCTTATAGGAAATAACAGCATTTTACACTTTCCCACTCTTCCTGTTATTATTAGTAGTGCACATCGGGCCCTTATCTGGCAGAGAGCTAAAGGGCATTACATCCATTTGCTCATTCAATTGTCTAAGCAACCCTTTGAGGTAGGTGCTATTGCTCATCCCCATTTCCTAGGTGAGAAAACAGAAGCTTAGAGAAATTAAGGGAGTGGCCCAAGGTGGCACTGATCATTTTTCAGGCTGTATCATCCCATCCTCTACCTTCAGGTTGGGCTACCTTTTAAGAGTCCAGTCCCCCCAAAAAATCCCTAAATCATTGCAGCCCATCAGGATGCTTCCCAGAGGATCACCCTTCCCCTGCTGCAGGGCTGTGCTTGCTGGCGGTGACAGTGTCATCCACAGCCAGGAAGGATTGTTCTGGAGTTGTGGGTCGTAACTTCCTTGTTTCCCATAAAAATAATCTCACGTTGACACCACATTATAAATTGAGACTATACTTAGCAAATTGTAAAATGAAGGTGGTAAGACTGCCTAACGTCTATTTAACGTGTAACCGTTTACAAAGTGCTGTTATCAAATCATTTGATTACAAGGAAGAGAAACCCACTCAAACCTTCTCAATTAAAAAAGTGGGTTTGTTGAAAACAGGCAGAGAGATGTCAGAAAAGGGACTGCAAGAAGTAAAGCTTTCTCTTCAAACCATCTTACTTGCTTTTGCACAATCCATACTCTCTTCCATGTTCTCAACTTCCATTGCAGAAGGAATTCCTCCCCTTTTTGCTTTTAACTTGCCTAATAACTTCCCCCTCTGTCATGCCTAGCATGGCAAGGCTGTTTGATCTCTTACCTCTGCCTTGGTGACCCACTGAACCTCCTGTCTCTGCAGGTAAAACCCCAGAGGAAGTGCTAAAAAAATATCTGCAGAAAGTCCGGCACCCACCAGATGAGGTGAGTTCAGAGTTAGGAGAACGGGATTCACCTCTCCATCACCCACACGCATTTCCTCTGCCGTTGTCAGTTTCTACGGGATATGGCAGAGGCTTCATTCCAAGCTCTGATGGGTACAGAACTGGTCAGAGCTGACACTGAGGGTTCAAGGGCCATGGTCCAGAGCTGCAGCTGCACCTCAGTCTCTCCCGCCTCCCCCTTCAACCTAGTGCTGGTTGATTTTAAGCTACCTTAACATGGCAGTCTCAATTTCAGAAAAGCAGTATGGTAAGCCACAAGAACTCACCTTAAAATGGGTTTGATACAGAACAGTGGTTCTCAAACAGAGACAATTTGGCCCCTGAGGGAACATTTGGCCATGTCTGGAGACATTTTTGGTTGTCATTATTCTCAGGAGAGGAGATGTCACCAGCACCTTGTGAGCAGAGCAGAGGCCAGGGATGGTGCGAACCACCCTACAATGCCCAGGACAGTCCTCACAGCAAATAATTGTCCTCCCCAAAATGTAAATAGTTCTGAGGTTGAGAAACCCTGTTGGACATTTATTTAAATAGCAGTCCCTCTGGAACAGTTAAAACACAATTCCTTTACATTCCTTTACAGGTTCACCTCAAGTAAAGCTCGTCAGTGGGCTTGTCGACAGCATTTGTTTCCTCCATAAGCCATTGGAGGACAAAACAGAAGGACAGTGCATTGTCATGGCCCTCATGATTATGATAATTTAGATAATGAGCCCAAGTTAATCAGTACCAGGAATTATTTCAGGACGTTGTTGTGTAAAATAAGATAAAACGATGTTTAGATTCCAGAAAGCACATACACCCTGATTTGTGGACGTTTTAGAAGAGAAGTGGTAAGAGCTCATCTGACCTCTGAGATCATGTGGAAATCTCCCAGGCTGGGTGAGAGCTGATGGCCTCTCTGCTGTGTCTCCTCCCTCCCCAGGACTGCACCATCTGTATGGAACGCCTCACGGCCCCCTCAGGCTACAAGGGCCCGCAGCCTACAGTAAAACCTGACCTGGTAGGGAAGCTGTCCAGATGCGGCCACATCTACCACATCTACTGCTTGGTCGCCATGTACAACAATGGAAACAAGGTCAGTGCCAGCCTATGGGGCTCCTGCCACCCTTCACAATGGGCTGTGGAGTAGCAAGATGGTGAAGGCCCTATAGGGCCCTTGCTCAAGTGATCTGGGAAGTCTTAGAGACTTCCCAGAGACTTCCCTAGGCAAGAGTGAGGATCTTGGCTGTTCTCAGCAGGATCAGTTCTTTACTAAATTACAGCGCTGGTAAGACCCGTCTTCACCTTCCCTTTTGGGCTGTGCTATCTAACTCTCCATCTTCAGTGTCAGATCTAAGAGGGGGGTAGGTTTTTGTCCATGAGGGTTCTGAGGGGAGTGGCCCATTGTCATGGCCTATTGCTAGGTGAAGTGTGTTCCCAACAGTGAGAGAAAAGGAAGTTCTTATCACAGCTCTAGACCCTTGGTGAGTATTCATTCATACCATTGTAAATAGGTTTCCCAATCACCCTTTCTTCTCCAGGGATAGTGATTTTCAGCTACAATTTTCTTTGGACAGTTTCAAAATACCCTTGATTGGCCCTTCAAAGGTACTAAAGACTGTTGCCAAAGTACACCTGGTAATCCCTGCCCTAGAATCCCACTGTTGGAAGAGGGGAAGGCTGTTTTGGATGCTTATTTTGACTATTATCTGACAATGCAATGGTATCTCCTCATTAGAGCTGGTTCTTTGGAGTCTGGAAGGCTCCATAGGTGATGATTCTCTCCTTACAATGTCTGAGCATTTCCTAAGTCATTGCCTCATGTTCTTTCCTATGCCCGAGATAACTTTTACTCCCCATCTCCATGAGTTTAAATACTACCTCTTTCTTCATGCCAAGCTTAGATTACATGAGAGTCTGAGATATCCCTGATAGCTCCCAACCTCTCACTAAGCAAGAAGTTTGTCTGGGTTTCAGGGTCTGTTCTATACGTCTGTTACTGTGGGAAAGAAGTAGAGGCAAGAGAGGTGGGAGACCTGAGCTTGAATCCTGGCTTATTAGCTGAATGACCTTGGGCAAGGTTTTCCAATCTCTTTGAGATTTCATTTTCCATCTGGAAGATGGAGATTAAAACTATACCTACTTTATGGGGTGTTATGCTATTATTATTCAAATTGATATCACCTTTGTATTAAAGGCTGTAATTTTTTCCTTCATCTTCATGTAGCCTATTTGATTGAAGTTCTCAAAGCACTTTCTTGGTGTCCCTGAGAGACATGCTTCTAGTGGTGGGTGGTCGGTCATTGATGGGGGATGCAAATCTGGATCACTTGCTCACTTTCCCAACCCTGGGCTAAAAGGTTTCATTGGGATCTTGCATTTCAAGAGGTTATTTTGGGCTTAAAGGGGTTCCTTAGCACATTTGTTCCCTATTTGATGTCTATATTCAAGAAGAATATGGTAACTCTACTTTTATTTCCGTGGGGCTTTCAAAAATGTTTCTCAAGAGTCTATGCTTTATTCTCTTTTGCACTAATACTTTGAAGCTTGTGTTTTTATTTGATCAAACACATGAGAGAAAAGGGCCCAGGAAGAAGGGAGTGATTCACCCTAGGTCATGAAGCAAGTCAAGGCCAGAGCAGAGAGTGGGAGCCTGGTTTCAGAGAATAGTAACCCTGAATACGAGCTATTGCTTTAAGTGAGTAGACTGGAGAAGTCCCTAAATAGCTCAGCAGAGGATCCCTGTCTTCCTGAGGAGATGGGGATGTCCTGGCAAGCTTTCATTCCCAGCTGCACAGCAGCACATTTTACACACATCGCTCCCAGCCCATGCGCCTTCCTTCTCTTCGCCCCTCCTTTTTGCGAGCCTGGGAATAGGATTTGGTGTCCAGGCCCTCCTCCAGGCAGCACCTCACCAGGCCCTGCAGTGAGACCATACATCCCTGCATCCAGAACTGCCTCTTCCCACTAATGGAGCCACTGAGTTGCAATGCAAACCTGGGGGTTTAAACAGACCCCACCCCCTGACAAGCAGTAAGTCCTTTAATCTTGCTGTGCCTCGATTTTCCTCTCTATAAAAAGGGACTAATAATTTCTTCCAGGCCAGTGTCAGAAGCTGAGGCCTAAATGAAACAAGAAATGTTAAACTCTCTTTATAGTATGATTTAAAGCACTATAATTACTGGCCTCATTCTCTCTTCTGGGTATTTGTGCAGACCTTACACTCTATCCTTCTAAGCAAATTCATAGCTATTCTTCAAGGACTGTTTTCTTAAAGTTATCCTCACTTACTCCAGCTCTTAGTGGCCAGTTTCTCTTTTCATAGCAGTAGTTTCCAAACCTGTATGAGCATCAGTCTTTCCACAGAAATTGCAAAAATGCTGATAACATTTAGATACACCACATGCTAAAAGCTTCCTATAGATTATCTCATTTAATTCTCTCAACAACCCAATGAGACAGATATTTTTTATCCTTCTCCTATAAGGGAAACTGAGACTCAGAGAAGTTAATTAATTTGTCCAAGGTCACACAGCAGGCAGATGGCAGAGCTAAGAATTACGTCTAGGCAGCCTGATTTTCGCATTCACAGCCTGAACCACTACGCTTTGCAGCTTCCCAGTTCTTACTCAGTGGACCTGATGTGGGGCCCACGCATCTGTATGATTAACAAGCTGTGTGGGTGATTCTGATGCTCAGGAACTGGGCAGTTGCTGCTCTCCAGGTCTTGCTGTCTGTTCCACCCATTTGGCACTGAGTAGCTGAATAATGACTCCCTGTGTCTGCTCCTGCCCTAGTGAGCTGGTCCCCTCCTCAGGGACAGGGGCTTCTCTTACATATCCCTCAGTGTGGAGCATGGGACCAGTTGTGGAATTTACCTCCTGTTACTTTGAAGACAGCAGAAATGGCCTACGTGACTGGGCTGGGGGTGACAAACTAAGATCTATCACTCATTAGGGCACACTTTGTCCCCCTGGCCCTTTATCTCTGGTACCTTTTGGGACTGGGTGGGGAAGTTATTGCCAAAACTGTTTCCCAATCTGGCTCTTCTGGCCTTGGCCCCTCAGGATGGGAGTTTGCAGTGTCCAACCTGCAAGACCATTTATGGGGTGAAGACAGGCACCCAGCCTCCGGGGAAGATGGAGTACCACCTCATCCCCCACTCCTTGCCTGGCCACCCAGACTGCAAAACCATCCGGATTATCTACAGCATCCCCCCTGGCATTCAGGTGAGCCTTTCTCTCAGGTGAGCCTTTCCCTCAGCCCTTGGTTTTTATTGTTCTACATGTTTGTAGGTAAAATGTTACATATGAAGAGTCTCCTTCCCACACTTGTCCTCCATCTACCCAGCCTCGCCCACATCCCCTGACTTCATCGCCATTGTTCTGACTTTCCTATGTATCCTTCCAGGATTCTTTGTGCACACGCAACAGAGAACTGCATCCACCCCTCCCTTTTTTTTCACAAACAGTGCCATTTAGGCACATTGTTTGGCATCCTGCATTTTTCAGTTAACTATATAGTCTGTAGATCGTTCCACATCCGTATAGAGAGAGCTTCCTCGTTCTTGTGTCTGTGTAATCATCCATTGTATCAATGTACCACTATTTGCATTCAGCAGTCTCCATTTGATGGGCATATGGATTGTTGCCAGTCTTTGGCTACAACAAATAACGCTGGAATGAATAACCTTGTACACATGTGAATATATCTGTAGAATAATTTTCCAGAAGTGGAGTTTCTTTGTCAAACGGTATTTGCACTTGTCATTTGATAGCTATACTTGGCTTTGATTTTGGTGGGCATTACTTTCCTCTTTTGATGCTTTGAAAGACAGTCCTGAAGAACAAATTTGAACACTATTCCTGCCAGTAAATCCAAATGTGGCACCTTCCTTTACACAATGAAGCTTTTTCTGAGTGTTCTGGGGCATTGACTGTATGCATTTCTTTAGCAAATATTAATTCCTCTTTTCCTCCCCCTAGTTTTCTTCTTCCATTTTGTCTTTTATTTAACAAACATGTGAGTGTGGACTATGGTCCAGACATGTTCTAGACATTGGAGAAGCAATGAGCAAAGTAGATGAAATCCTTGCTCCTTGAATCCCCTATTCTAATGGGGCCAGGAAGGCCATAAAGGAAACAAATGAATAAACAAGGTACTTCCAGATAGCGATCATCGATGTGGAGGAAATAAAACAGGAAGTTGTGATAGCCTGCAGAAGAAGTGAATAAATCGTGGTTCTTCCTGGAGGGGCTTACCAGCCAGTCAGGGGAAGATAAATGTACATCACTAACAAAACCTCTGAGATGCAATGTAGACAAAGTGAGAACACAGGCCTTCAAAGTCCAACGGACTGGGTTCTACTTCCCGGCTGAGTCTTTATTAGCTGGTGCCTTTAGCCCAGGGGTTCCCAACCCTCAGGCCACAGAAGAGGCTGCATAGCAGGAGGTGAGTGGTGGGTGAGCCAGTAATACCACATGTGCTCTGCCTTCTCCAGATAAGCGGCAGCCTTAGATTCTCATAGGAGCACAAACTCTATTGTGAACGGTGCATGTGAGGGATCTAGGTTGCTCACTCCTTATGAGAATCTAATGCCTGATGATCTGTCACTGTCTCCCATCACCCCCAGATGGGACCACCTAGTTGCAGGGAAACAAGTTCAGGGCTCTCACTGATTCTTCATTATGGTGAGTTGTATAATTACTTTATTATATATTACAATGTAATAACAATAGAAAGAAAGTGCGCAATAAATGCAATGCTCTTACATCATCCCAAAACCATCCCCCACCACCCCGGTCCATGGAAAGGTTGTCTTCCACAAAACCAGTCCCTGGTGCCAAAATGGTTGGGGACCGCTGTTTTAGACAACAGGCTCTTGACCTTTTGGAGCCTGATTTCTTCACCTGCACAGCCAGGAGCCCAACTGGCAGAGGTTTGGTGAGAATGGGAGATAACGTTTGTCTATGCGTATTGAAGGATGAGCACAGTGCCAAGATGCTCCACACCTGCTTGTCAACATTATTTTAGGTCCTCCTTGTCATGGTAAAGAGGAGGGCTTATGTCTCTCTGTCTGGGAGGCTCAGAGGAGACTTTCTAGTGCAGGGAATTCTCTAGTTGAGTCTAGAAAGACATGAAGAAATGGAGGAGAATGTTTTTAGTGGGAGGAGGTAAGAGGGTTGTAGAGGAAAAATTTGAGTATCAAAGGACAAGAAGGAAGGGTTTAATTTGGGGCTCAAGACTTGCAAGGAAGTACAGGGAGGAAGCATGAAGGAGGTGCAGGGAAAAGACTAGGCCATGAGCGAGGTTGCATCCAGATCATAGAAGGCGTTGAATACCAGGGCGGGGGTCATGGATTTTACTCAACAGCTCTTGGGTGTGCAGTTAGGAGTATGGACCACTGTGTGATTGCAATTATGCTCTAGGAAGGCTAGTCAGGCAAAAGAGTCGGGGATGGCCAGAGGGAAAAAGGCCAATTAAAAGACCACTGCCACAGTCCAGGGCCTAGGAATGGGGCTCGAAGAAGGGAAGGCCAGGATAAGGAAGAGAGAGATATGGTTGGATATGGGGTCAGGTGAGACTTCTCGAGTGTCTCAGAGGCAGTGAGTCAAGGTGATACAGACACGAATGGAAAAAACAGGACTTGGGAGAAACAGCCAGTGATCTGGTGAGCAGTAGAACAGACTGAAGCTTGCAAAGACAAACGTGGGGCTACCATTTCCTCCAGGATTAAAGAGCAGAGAACCCACACTAGGGGATAGAGGTGGCGCATGCTGCCTTGATGGGTGCCGTGGTGGTTCCTCCTGAAAAACCCAAGCTCGTATCAAGAGAAATGCAGCTCTCCACTGTTAGGATCTACATTCATCCCTCAGTGTAAGTAGCAGGACACTCAGTGCCATGTCACTCAAGTTTCCAGGCACCACACAGGCATGCGCTTCTGTGAGGAGTCGAGACCTTCAAGCTCTGCATTCACTGCAGAGAACCACTCCCTTGGGGAGAAACTCTGGGTTGGGCTGAGGCAGAGTCGTGACTGCTCCACTTAGCAACGAGCTGGGAGGGCACAGCCGTGTTGGGTCAGTGCCAGGCAGGCATCTGAGTTGGCCACACAAGCAACAGTCCCAGGCAGATCAGGAGCAGTCAGAGCTGTGGTTAGAATTGGCCTTTCAGTCAGGCAACTTGATTTAGAAACAGCCGGGGCCATGGGAAGGTTGTAAATTTGTAGTGATTTCCTATGAATGTAAAATTCATAAATGCTGCATTCTGCATCTCCAAGAAGGTGTTGTTGCTTCTTTCAGCTCACGGTGACCTCTCCCTTCTCTGAGACCCCATTGCATTTACTGCATCAAACCATAGGTGATCTTGAATCAGGTTAACTATTTAAGAAAATGGAAAACCACAGAATTTCTTATCATTTTGGAACCATGGTCCATAATAAGAGAGAAAGAAAAATCTGGGGTTTTTTCTTCCGTTTTTTCATTCATTTGTTCTTCCACACTCATTCATTTATTCAGACAGGATATATTTGCTGATCATGTACATGACAGCATGGAAGTATCAGTTTTATACTGGTTGAATCTAGAAGGGATTTTTAAAGAGGATTCCATCCCTGAAGGGGTCAAGGATGCTCAGAAATCATAGACAAACCTTTGTATGGGGAGGGAGAGATTTGGTCATTGTTACCGGGAGAAAATTTGCCGCTTTTCATGAGCTTCTCAAGGGGGCCTGTGGACCCATTCTGGGCACTGATTAGGAAACCTGTTGTCACTCAATTGTTCTTCAGTTTTTTTTCTCACTCAGTGGCCTGAGACTGCCTACTTAATAGGGTATTGGGTGGCAATAGCTGAAATGCTGTTAGAAGATTTTTAGTCCTGACTATCCCAATTCCTATTGTTAAAGAAGAAAACAAACAAAAACCCATAAGGACAAAGGAGAAAATCCACAAGAATCATTCAGAAAATTCTTTTGGCATGCCTCGTAGCTTGGAGGCACTTTCTTTATTCTGAGTAGTTAAAAATCCAGAGTGTGCCTCAGGAAATCTGGGCTTCAGTTTTAGCAAAGCCGCTAATGTTACAGAAGCCACTTATCTTCTCTGCACTGCAGATTTCTTCTTTTGTAAGACAATAGATGATGAAGATGATGGACAATGATGTTAAACATTTACTGAGCTCTTACTACTCATCAGGCACCGCTCACTTAACATTTATAACAGCCCCATAAGGGAAGGACTCTGCATCATTCCTGTTAGAGAGATGGGGAACAAAAGCCCCAAGGGAGGGTTCCAGCTAACACAGTGGGAGGTAGCAGCTCTGCATCCAAACCCAGGTCTAAGGACACAGAAACATGTGTTAAATGAGCACTCACAGTGCTTTCCGGGTCTGTTCTCTCTTGAGGCGCTGTGGGAATTATTATTATCATTATTATTGAAATTAGTCACAGCCTAACCCGCCTCTTATCAGAAATATTTTGAAAAATGCCATTTGCTTGCTTGCTTTCTGCTTTCAGGGACCAGAACACCCGAATCCTGGGAAGAGTTTCAGCGCCCGAGGCTTCCCACGACATTGTTACCTTCCGGACAGCGAGAAAGGGAGAAAAGTAAGACCGGAGGTTTCCACACAGAACTAGGTTTTAGAATAGATCGGGCAGTTTACTCCTATATCAAGGCCTAAAGTTTTACTTCTTACAATGCACAGACCAAAGAGAACTGTGTCTCTTTTAACTCTAGATGCACACAGTAGCAAGGTCAAGTTTGAGTCAACCATAGGTGGGGTGGCTACGATTCGAATTTTTTTTCTTTTTTGCAGGTGGGTGGGAGTGGGACATTTAGTTTGTGTTATTAGCCTGTTCTCACGCTGCTAATAAAGACATAAATGAAACTGGGTAATTTCTGAAGGAAAGAGGAAAGAGGTTTAATTGACTCAAAGTTCCACGTGGCAGGGAAGTCCTCACAATTGTAGCAGAAGATGAAAGGCAACTCTTACGTGGTGGCAGTCAAGAGAGAATGAGGGCCAAGTGAAAGGGGAAACCCCTTATGAAACCATCAGATCTTGTGACACTTACTCACTACCACGAGAACAGTATGGCGGAAACCGCCCCCATGATTCAATTATCTCTCACTGAGTCCCTCCCACAGCGTGTGGGAATTATGGGAGCTACAATTCAAGATGAGGTTTGGGTGGGGTCACAGTCAGACCGTATCAGTTTGTTTCCTCTCTAGGGTATTACTGGCAATAATTTATCTATTTTAAGATCCTGTGTCGAGAGTCCTGCTGCTTAAAAGCTAGTCCTGGAACCAGCACCAGTGGCACCCCAGGAGCTTGATAGAAATGCAGAACCAGAAGCCACTTCATCTTAACGAGATGCGTAGCTGATCTGACAACACCTTGAAGCTTGAGAAACACTGGTCTGGGATAGGGATCTTAACATGTAGATTATTTTCTTTTTATGTACTTTCATATCATTTGAATTTTTCCCAAAAGGGCAGAGAAAACAATCATTGGATTTCTGGATTCTTAGTGATTCATGATTAGGCGTCAGTGGTTCTATGAACTCTAAAATTCGAATAAAAAAATGTATGTTTGTATTTCTATGGATGAGGCCAGAAAATCGTTGGATTTTCAAAATCTTTCCTGATTTCAAAAGGAGTAGGAACCATTGATCTACAGGGAGTACTGGGGGAAATATTGGACAAGATGTATTTTAGTGAGCTTTCTCTCCAGATTTCCGCAGCTTACTTCAACAAGTGTTTATTTGTCATGCACTTTGCATGTCAGCAGCTATGGCTATGTTGTTGCTGTGGGTCAGTGTCTTAGTCTGTTCTGGCTGCTGTAACATAGTGCCATACACGGGGTGGCTTATAAACAATAGACACTTACGTCTCACAATTCTGGAGCCTGAGAAGTCCAAGATCAAGGCGCTGGTGGATTTAGTGTCTGGCTAGGACTTCTTCATATGAACCCATCCTGGTTCGTAAATGGTGCCTTCTCACTGTGTCCCCACATGGTAGAAGGGGGCAAGGGGTTTCTCTGGGGCTTCTTTTATAAGGGCACTAATGTCATCCATTTAGGGTTCTGCTGTCATTACCTAATCACCTCTCCAAGGACCCACCTTCTAATACTGTCACCTTGAGGGTGAGGATTTCGACATGGCAATTTGGTGAGGACACATATTCAGACCATAGCAGCAGCTTCAGTCGGCTCCATGTATCTTCCTGTTCTGGAGCCCAGGTGGAAGGAGCAGCCCTTCTGTGGCCCATGCCCTTCCCATGGAGGGGACAGAGGACAGAGAACCCAAGTGGAAGTGTGTAATCCCATTTAGAGCTCCTGGATGCTTGTTACTTCCACTCACCCTTCACAGGCCCCAACAAGTCCTGGGCAAGCCAGATAAGGGGTGGGACGGTGACCTTTCTACAGGGAGGCCCTTTGGGTTTCCTGTCAAAGGGTATGGATATGGTCTCCCCCTACAGGTGGGAAGCAGGTATTTTGGAAGAAATGGAAAATCAACCACACAGAGAAGACGTGCGAGTGCAGTGTCCCCAGATTAGGGGTGAGGACCATCCCTGATACTGTTTACCTTGAAGAGCCAGATTTCTATGCTTGAGCCCTGGAGCTACATCCCAACTCTTGGCGAAATGTCTCTACTCTAAAGTCCTGCATTAAAACTAGAATCCTGTTGCCAAGAGCTGCTTTTCTTCCAGGCCTCCCTCTTTATGTTAATGACATACTCAGAGTTCCTGGTACCCAGATGGGCACATGAACCTGTTCTTATCCACCTGTTCTTATCCACCGCATCCATTTAGCTCATTCCTCCCTGCACTCACTGCCTTCCAAACCACTAGACTCCTCTTCTAACCCTGCCACTGCCAACATAGATAAGACTTCTTCATCTTTTACCTGCTGCCAGGTTAGTTATCTCAAACAGTTTCTAGAATCAAGCTTTTTGTGTGTAAAAGAAATAAAACAAAGAAACAACAAAGTGCAGTCTTCTCAGCTTGACATATAAGACCTACTACAGTGTGAGTTAAACCTTCTCCTCACACCAATTTCTCATCCTTATCCTTCACATCTGCTGTTCCAGGAACCTAACATTGGACTTCATTGTAGATTGAGGTATAATTAGAGGATGGGCTTTGGAGCCAGACCAGCCTGGGTTCAAGTCCCATTTCGGCCATTTACTAGCTGTGGGAACTGGTTGGCTTCATGTCCTGAAGTCTCAGTTTCCTAATCTGTAAAACAGTGGTGATAATTTCCATCTGTATGGACAGGATGTTGGAAAAATTAAATGAAAATATCATTTGTAAAATGCACAGCACAGTGACAGCAATTGTAATTTATCCGTGCCTTAGGTTTATATTTGTTTACTAGGTCTGCACATCCTTCTCTATTAATATACCCCAAATCCTTCCCTTCCTTTACTACTCAGCTCAGAAGCAACCTCCTCCATGAATTCTAGACTGATTCTCATCTGAGAGTCAACAGAGTGGTGATTCAGACCATGGGCTATGGAGTCAGGCAGTCCTGAAATCAATCCCTTAACCACTGCCCCCAGCCACTTACTAGCTATAAGACCAAGGCAAGTCTTTTACCTTTTGAGCCTCTGTTTCCTTGAGAGGGATAATGAGAGTCCAGTTTTCTGTCATTTAATGGCATGGATATCATTATTATTAGACAGCTTCATCATCATACAAACATCATAGCGTGTACTCACACAAAACTAGATGGAATAGCCTATTACACAGCTAGGCAATATGGTATAGCCTATTGCTCCTAGGCTACAGACCTGTACACCATGTTATTTTATTGAATACTATAGGTAGTTGTATAATGGTAAGTATTTGTGAATCTAAACATTGAAGACTTATAGTAAAAATACAGTATAAAAGATAAAAGTGCTATATCTGTATAGGGCACTTACCATGAATGGGACTTGCAGGACTGGAAGTAGTTTTAGCTGAATCCGTGAGTGAATATGAAGACCTAGGACATTGCCGTACACTACTAAAGACTTTATAAACACTGTACACTTAAATGACACTAAATTTATACTACTTTTCTTTCTTCAATAATAAACTAACTTTAGCTTATTGTGACTTCTCCATTTAAACACCTTTTACTTTTTTTAACTTTTGACTTGTTTGTAACAACACAGCTTAAAACACAAACACGTTGTACAGCTGTAGAAAAATATTTAATCCTTATTCTATAAGCTTTTTTATTTTTAAAACTTTTTTTTTTTTACTTTTGAAACTTTTTGTTTAAAATGAACACATGAACATAAGCATTAGCCTTGAGCTACTCAGGGCAGAATCAGCAGCATCACTGTCTTCCACCTCCATATCTTATCCTGCTGGAAGGCCTTGGGGACGGTAACAGGAATGGTACTGTCATCTCTTATGATAACAATGCCTTCTTCTGGAATACCTCCTGAAGAAACTGCCTGAGGCCGTTTTACAGTTAGCTTTTCTTTTTGTAAATAAGTAGGAGTGCACTCTACAATAATGATTAAAAGTACAGTATAGTAAGTACTAGGGCAGTAGGAATTCCTCAGCTCTATTGTAATCTTGTGAGATCACCATTGCATATGAGTTCAGTCATTGACCAAAATGTCACTACGTGTGGCACATGGCCATACCTATATCATCTGATTATATGTAACAATTACATGTCCCAATGTCCAGCACTTAGAAAGTAAACACTCAGGAAATAGCAGCTCATATTTCTAATGTCTGCTTTTATTACTAATACTATTATGGTTTCCTCTCCTCCAGCCCATACCATGTTTACAGTAGTTCAGTTTTGAACCCACGACATTTTCATTGGATGCTTTTCCTTCATGCTGGACACTACTCTGACGAAGGCCTGGAACAGGGCATTAGGCATTGGTCTTGCTCAACAAACATTTTTTAAATTTAACTGATTTAGAACATTCTGCAAGCCCCAAAACTTTCTTTGAGCCTCAGTTTTCTCACCTCAAGAAAGTCAAAGTGCTCCAAGATATCACTAGAGAAATATCACACAACTTCAGCTTTGGGTAAATTAATACTACATTGAGGTAGTGGTGGTGGTAATGAAGGGCAGAGCTTCAGAAGTTCTCAGATCATAAGCGCCTTCAACTCCTAGATCCTATCTTTCAAAATGCAGCTGTTATGTTGGCAGATAACATTTATCAATTAGCACGCTGTAGGCACTGGTGCGAAAATACTTTTCATGTAGTGTCCAGTAAGATGTTCACAACATTTAGAGGCAGATTGTACCATTGCCATTTCATAAATAAGAAAATTAATGTTCAAAGAGGTGCTATAACTTCTCCAAGGTCACACAGTTATTCAGTGACAGAGCCGGGACTCAGCCTGTAGCTCCCAAACTCCAAGTCCAAATCTCTTTCTTTCCCCTGTGCGCTTAGGGTATCATGATGCAGGAAGGGATGGGGCCCTTGGGAAGATTCTCTACCATCCAAGGGATAGTCTTTGACTGCCAATTAATGTCTGCTTTTCATAACCCACTTTTGTCCCTCTAGGTTCTGAAGCTGCTGCTCGTGGCCTGGGATCGCCGCCTCATTTTTGCCATTGGCACCTCCAGCACCACGGGGGAGTCAGATACTGTCATCTGGAATGAGGTCCACCACAAGACAGAGTTTGGCTCTAATCTCACTGGCCATGGCTACCCAGATGCCAATTACCTGGATAATGTGCTGGCTGAACTGGCTGCCCAGGGCATCTCTGAGGACAGCACTGCCCAGGAGAAGGACTGAGGCCAGAAAAGCTTTGAGGTGGGAGGGGCCGTGGGGACTGCAGGACAGGAAGTGAGGAGAGTGAGTCAATGTAGAAGAAGTTGGTGTCCTGCCCTCCCAACTTTCTATCCTCCCCTCCTGCCCTGTGTCCACCCCTCATCCCTCCCAACCACAGCGGGAGCCAGACTGAATATAGCGACATCATTCATAAACCTTATCCAACACAAAGGGAGAGGGGATGAGGGCCACCCTGGGTCTGTTCCCATGGAGTTTTTGGTGCTGGGTAGGCAAGAATCCCCTCCCTACCCCACCTCCCAAGTAGGGGCATGGTCAACACACCTGGGGTATGGGCAGTGCCTGGGCACTCCATACCCTGGCTTTGGGAAGCCGGGGTTTCTTGCCTCAGCCGGCTTCTTGCTACTTCCACTCTGCTTTGAGAGTGGAGTTTCTGCTATTCTCCCTCTGCTGGAGCCAGGGAGCTCTCACTGTGCAAGGTTCGGGGGGCAAAGGGGTGAACCACTAAACTGCTGTGACATCAGAAACAGATGCCTTGGTGTAGAGCGAGGAAGCACTCCTTCCCAAGAGGGTCAGAGAAGGAAAAGCCTCTGGGAGCACATTCCGCTCTCATCACAGTCCTTGGCTTCTCTGGGCCCTCCTCTCCTCCTCACAGCTCTGACCTGTCCAAAGAGGCATCTGGTTCTCTCATGTGGATGGATGGACTCTGGGGTTCCTCTTTGGGGTGGCATCCCATGATGCTGTTTCTAGCCCCTCTCTGATCAAACCAGAGCCTGCATCCCACTGAGCATCTGAACTGTCCTCAGGGAGAGGAGCCCGCAGCCTTCTTCCCAACTCATTCTAGACCAGCTCAAAGATTCCATGAGTTTCATCAAGTCACTGTGAGTGGAGCCCATGCTGGGCTCTGTGCCCTCTGTGTCTGTGCATGCGTGTGTGTGGGGGGTGGGGGAGGGGGCGTGTGTGCATCGCTGGGCCAGCTTGATGGGAAGGCCCGTCATGTCCCTGCACTCTGTTTTGCAAGATGCCAAACCCCAGTTCTGATGGGGCTCCAACAGCCAGGCTGTGGTCCTTTGATGTTCCTCACCTGTTGCCAACCTATCCCACAGAGAACTGAAACCCCAATAGAGACAGAACTGTGCCTGGGGAGATGCAATGAGGTGAGAGTTGGACTCATCCTTTTATATTTCTTTTCGAGATTGTAGCAGAGCTCATCTCCATCCAGTCTTGTTTCTATGAAGGCTTCAATCTGTTTCCATGCAAATTTGCTCATCAGAGCCCAGAGCTGCTGGGTCCCTCATCTCCTTCATCTATTATAGATTGACTTAGAGCAGGGAGAGAACCTCTTTAGCTCATTCCTAATGGGGTTGGGACCACGGTATGGTCTGGTCCAATCTGCATCTTGGTTGTGTCCCAAAACCCTGTCTCCTCCCCAACATTCTTATTGCCTTTGGCTCCCAGTAAGGAATGAATTGGGGGCCAGGGAGGAGAAAAGGGGGGATCAAGAAGGGAAACCGAATTCCCCCTTTGAAAGTGGGTTCTTTGAACTATGTGTTTGGGGGAAGTTCCTCTGGATACTAATTTGTATTTATATACCTCATGTTTTGGGGGTTTGACGTATATATATATGCATATATATTTCATAATATTTGGAAGGTTTTTGATGCTAGAAAAATGGAAACAAGAAAACCTTCAAAAATGGTACTTCGATGGGAACCGGAGGCCAGGCTTTCATAAAAGCCAGCCCCATAGCTGCTTGCTGTTAGGCCTCCAGCCATTTTGACGTGGGTGTGGATAGTCGATTCACTTGCCTGTCACCCAGTTCTGTGGATGTGCTGGTGCTGAGCCTTTGCTCTCTTTCCAAATGGCTACAAGGGATGTTGATCAGCTCCACCAGAGGGAGCTCTGATGGGAGGAATTGTTCTGCCATCCTTGTCCCCGTGTCTCCTGTCAGCAGGCAGCCATTATATCTCACCAGCAGACCAGGAGACTGGTCCCGAGCTTACTGCACCACAGGGCAATTTCCTGCCAGAGTCAGGAAGGAAACCCCTGAACTAAATGGAAGAGACATCCCTGCGGTGTTTAATGTCACACCCATGCCCTTTGTCGAGTTACCATGTGCCAGAGATTACTTGGAGAGCCTCATGCCGTCTCTGCCTTCAGCACACTGGTCAAGTATCTGCTGAGCTTCTTGGCTGCAAGGGTGCAGAAATAGGCTGAGGGTTCTTGGGAAGAAAAACACGATGAGGCAGTAGGAGGTGGGGAAGAAAAGAAGACAGACTTTCACAATGGAATTAGGCAGTGGGGAGAGATCAGTTTCCCCACGTCAGGGAGAACAAGGGATAGGTGGGGAAGGGGTGGCCAGGAGGAGAAGGAAGAGGACTCAAGATGGAAAGGGAGCCGCTGTGCATGTGGCAATACCACTTGGAGAGGTCGTCTTCACACCTTCAAGCCTTTTCCCCTGGGCTTTTGATTATGTCTGTGCCCAATTTCTTGTCCTCTCTGCAGATGCCCAGTAGGGGCTACCTCATTCTCGTGCTGTTCTTGTGTGGCTTTCTGGGCAGTAGGGATCTTGAATTTCCTTTCTAACACTGTGCCAGGCAAGGCAGGGAGCATTCCTCTGCCCTTTCTCTTGTGCCAACCTGGTAAGGTGCAGTCTAGATTTCAGCGAGAACCCTGCCAGCCGAGCCCTGTGCATCCACTACCTTAACACAAAGTGTTTTCCCACCAGAAGCCCTGCTGTGCTCTCCGGGCCCAAGTAGGGGATTCCATGCCTTCCCTTTCATGCTCTTAGCGCCAGCAGCCTAGTTTCTCCCTTCCAGAGTCTCCTGGGATGACAAATTGGATTGGAGACAAACCTCATCGGATGCTCATCCCCTAAAAGGTTAAGTGTGTATTTGTGGCTGCGTGTGCCTTTGTGTTTTCATTCTCTTTCCATTTTTGTAAAATTGGGTCGTCTCTGTGGTTTTATACTTGGTCAAAAGTACTCATCTTGGTATTGCACTGTTGTATGCATGAGAAAACTGGGGGAAGGCTCATGTGGTACAAGAAAGGACGCCTGACCCATTTCCTTCTCTGTGGTCCCCGGCATTAGATTGGGGGTTCTGGGAGAGGCAGGTGAATGTCCTAAGTGAATTGTTCTGTTTGTAACTGGAGTGTTTTTGAAGTCTTTGGTGTTGCTCTGTGAGAGGACATCGCCACCTGGTGCTCATGAGGTGTCTGTGCAGAACAATAAATGGCAAATGAACAACCACAAAATTGTTGCTGTTGTTGGCCTTCTGCTTTTTGTAGATTAGTGCACCTATCTGTGAGGGATTTGGGTTACCTCCCTGAGTCTGTAAGCAACCACAAGCCCTTCCACTTGATAGGGGAAGCCCCTCCCCCACCACTTAAAAACAGATTTTCCACATATTACCCACCCACACATTTGACCTGGCTAGACTCTTCGTGAGACTAAAGGAACAGATCACACGGCCGGGAAAATGAGTAAGTGAACGTGTGGGAGAAAAAAAAACTTTTGAAATCACGAATATTCACTTTTAAAGGTCCCTTTGCCTGACTACAATATAGTATGTGTTTAAATGGTTTACAGGCTGCTGTTTCTCAAATAAATGTTTGATATTAATCATCCCCAAACTGACAAGAACACAAAAATAAAATGCAAATGCAGAGCCACCTTTGTCACCCAAATCTGTGTCTATTTCTGATAGTCCATGGGATGAGGTTTTCTTGAAAGCCAGGGTTGGTCTCCCCAAAGACCCCAGCCTAAGACCACCAGTTAGGAACCCAGGACTTGGAAGGCAGAGCCTGTGAGCTCTTCCATCTGGGATCTGACTCTGCAAAATGATTTGATGAATGCAACCGGCAGACTCCCATGTTCTAACTTCACATGCATGAGCTGTTGGACAGAGGGTTCCTTAGTACATATTTTAATGTATATTTATGTGCAATCTTGTTGGTAGGAATATAGGTTTGTAAGGAACTTTTCATTCAATACACGGTTAGCGCATTAAAAGCCTGGGAATTTGGGGCTGTATTTTTCCTTTCTGACTCAATAATCTTCAAAGAATTCATAGGAAAGTCACTATTTGCAGACAAGTGGTTAACTTGGCTAAAACGTACAAAACACCCAGAACCCACAAAACACTCCGAGGTTTAGGAGAATGTTTTAATGCTTAAGAGGCAGGATTAAGTGAAGACATTAAAGAAATCAGTGTCCCTGGCTGGGCAGTCAAGAGAGCAGGGCTCAAATTCTGTGACTCACTTCTCTGTGTCTCAGTTGGAAATGAATGGGGATCCTGGTTCCCACCTTCCCACATGCTGTGATGCTTCAAACTCGTTGGTGAAGGGCCTCTTCTCAGCCCAAGATTTTGATTGTGAACATTAACAAAGAGAACAGTCATCCTCCACAGAAGATAACTCATTAATGACATTTGATTCAGTGAATAAATGTATTATTTTTTAAAATATTGTAGGGGATCATGAAAGTAGTGGAGGTAATTGCAATCAGGAGAGATTGATATTAAAATTGAGCAAAGTCCCAACTATTGCCAGATGACAATTATGCATCCTGCTAGATGCCCCAGGGCTCTCAGCCTGAAACTGAAATAAATGGGTTACAAGTGGTACTGGATGACTTTTTGATCATGTCAGCTCCCTTTCTGCTGGAAAAAAAACTAGCTTGCATAATTGGTGTTAACTACTCTGTTTTGATTCTATAGAGTAATACTTAAATGTGGTCTTACTTTAACTTCTTGCCTGTTTTACCCCCAGAACAATGCAGACTTACTGAAATGTGGAGAGTGTGTGTGTGTGTGTGTGTGTGTGTGTTCATATAACAGGAGGACAGGAATAGTAAGGACCCGGAACAATGCAGACTTATTGAAATGTGGGGTGTTTGTGTGTGTGTGTGTGCGCACGTGTGTGTGTGTTCATATAATGGACAAGAAAGGTAAGGACCTAGAACAATGCAGAATTACTGAAATGTGGGGTGCATGTGTGTGTGTATGTGTGTGTGTGTTCATGTAACAGGAGGACAGGAAAGGTCATGACCATCCATGGAAGATGAAGCGGTAGTACTCAGCACCGGAATTTTTTCAGTTTTTACCCATCTTTCATTACTTCTTGTCTCCAAATCATCCCTTCCTCTTTGACCCACTAATAGTTTACAAGTTAAAATATTTTCTGAGGACTTGATGACACCAGTCAGAAGTCCACGAGTGGTCTGGTGTGAGGGAGTGTTCATCAAGGGGCAGCTGGAAAAAGTGGAATCGGCACAGGCAACATCTTTCTTTTCAGATGTTTGAGGTGGCTCTGAGTAGATAACAGTCTGTCAACATAGAGCCCTCACAGTTAAAAAGCAGTAACCAAGCAAGACTTGTGTCTTTTCGGGACTCTTCTGGGCTCTAAGAGTGTGAAATTCAGACAGCTTTTAAAAAATCAAAATAAAGGGAGGGTAGTTGTTACAGGCAGAAACTCTTAGAGCTCACAAATTGGAAACAACTGCAAACTTCAGAGTAAATTCATGGCTTCCAAATCCAAATGTTAGCATTCTCCCTCCTCTATTTTTACACAAATGCATTCAGGTGAAGACAGCGACACACACTGGGAAAGGGCATCTGCTTCCTATTTTAGTCCCAGAATGGCTTTTGCTTCTACTCCCAACTGTTCCCTCTCCCCAATCCCACCCTTATCCATGTAACAGTGTGAATTTTCTGGCCCAGAGACTTAAACAAGAAGTCACAAATATACCTACTTTTGGTTGCACATGCCATTTCAATGTTTAGGAAAACAGAGTGGTCAGCAGTGACCACACTGGAGATGAGAGAAACCATTTTCGGGGAGAGATTTAAGCTGGACTCTGCCCCTGCTCTTCGTGAGGTGTGTCTCCAGTTGCTGCAGTGCCTGGAACCAAACTCTGCCTTTCCCCAATTTCCTGATATGCTTTCTTCTTGAACTTCCGGGTGCCGTAGATGGCCAGGGTGATAGCAAGAGCCAGAATGGTGGTGACCCCCACTGTGACCCCAGCTGCAGCCCCTCCTGACAGACCACCACCAGCCCCATGGATGACATTCATGGCCCTCCGCAGCTCTACCGGCTCTCCCAGCCTCCACTGGTGGGTCTGGGAGTCTTTAATCCAGGATCTCGCATTCTCAGAATTGGTCACTATGACAGTATTGGTGGCAGCCTGACTCATGAGGGGTGGCCGGGTGAAAGGTGGGAGCCTGGCAGGGGGCAGGGACCCTCCTGTAAAAAGCCCGGATTTGACACAGTAGGACACTTGGCATCCATCGCTGATGAGGGCTAGGTGCTGGCTGAAGCCCCCAGGGCACTTTTTCAGGGAAGGTGCCTCTAAATCTCTGGATATAGCAGGATCTACCAGGGGGTTCCCAACTGCGCAGCTAAAGAACCCACCAAAGGGGACCGCAAACCTGCTTCCCAACTCATAGTCCTGAGAAACACATACCTTGAGGTTTTCAAAGAGTCTCAGTGGAAAGTAGCCAGCTGGGCATGACTGCGCATTTGTCATGGGGTTTATGCTCTTGCTGCTGAAGAGGCCTCCGAAAAGCAGTCCTGAGTTCTCAGGTACTTGGCTACTGGCCACACACCAAAAAGCCCTGAATTCAGCCTTTGCCACCTGGAACACATCTTCACACACGGTCTTGCAGAAAACGAGGAGAGTGCACTTTCGATGACACTCCAGGTGGTTGTAACCCTCCTCGTGGATCTGGGATAGCAAGTGCACCGGGGAGTAGCCAGAGGGGCAAGAGAAATCACCAGTGAGTGGATTCTTCTGCTCCAACTTTTGGCAGAGGAGGACATCCCTACTCCCTGAGAGCTGAGTGCATTCCTGATAAACCCCACCCAGAGAGAAGTTGGTCATTTTCCCCTCGCAGGAGCCATCATCCGTGTTGGCCTGAAAATTGAAGTTGGGAGAATTGAGATCGGTGCAGCCAGGGTAGGTGTTGAATGTGTAATAGCGCTTCACAGCAGTTTCCACCGTCTTTGACACCTTCCTCACCAGGGGGCCTGGCAAGTCAGGCAGCATGTTGGGGTTGACGAAGAAATGCAGTGGCAGGCCAGAGCGGTCGATGGCCACCAGGTGGTTGGTGATACCTTGCTGCCAGACCTGGAGGGTGATGCCTGGGTAAAAAGGAACCCCTCCGATGCTCTGCACCCTGGAGTTGGTTCGGTTTGAGAGGTAGCTCTTGGTAAGGACATTCTGCAACGTATAGTTTTCCTCAAATTTGAAGTTCACGGTGTTTTGGAAGGCAAGTCCAGCAGAGGCGGTCACGGCACTACGACTGCTCTGGCTGTCTTGGAGAAAGGAGGTCTTGATGTGGTCCTCCTGAATAAGAGCAGCCCCAGCGTCCACACTGGTGATGACGTGGGTGCCATAGTTGAGGACCAGGAGTTCTGCCAGGTAGGTGGCCATCCTCGTCTGGTTGTTCTCTAGACGGTCAGAGATGTCAAGGAGCTCCTTCCTGAAACCTGAGCTTAGTGCTACAGTTGGGTTGATTTTGACTGTGTAGACGAGGTTTCTTACCTGAACTCGGGTAGTTATAGCTTGGTCCTTCACTTGGAGGGTCTTCATCCTCTGGAACTCAGTGGAAAACTTGCCATTGACTTTGGAATAGAGAGAGAGATCTGTGTTGATGGAGTAGGAGGTGCTGCTCTGGTAATTCGCCCAAGATTCCAGGATTTCTGAGTTCATCTCCAGGTTGCTCTGTTTCTGGGGAATGGTGAAGATTTCATCAGGGGTGATATACTGTCCATCCTCAGTTGTCCTGCAGTTGGTGTAAGTCAATTCCATAACCCGTCCCATGTCCACATTACGCAGATTGTCCCAGCCCCCTCCAGGTAGGACTTCCAGGACAGGCAGTTTCAAGGCATTTTTGCATTTTTGAACTCCAGCTTCATCTGTCTGTCCCAAAGGCTTGCCTGATGTAGCCCATGCTGCCACTGCCCAGAAGAGGATGGTGGCCCTGAAGCTGTTCATGGCTCAGACAGCCCCGGCCACTCGCCAGCCCTACACAGCGGCCAGCAAGCTTTGGGCAACCTAAAATGGAGAAAACAAAAGCAGATGATGAAGCAGAAAACTCATCAGTTCTCTAAAAGCTACCAGTTCCTCTTTAAGTTAATTTCTTACAAAATGGGGAAACGAGAGTTGGTTGAAATACTAAAGACCGTCAGTTCTTTGAAGAATTTATGCCATACTGAAGATGCAAACACAGCGCTACATGCCTAACAGTTAACTATCCTAATTTTCCCCCAGCCCTGACTGGTTACTCTGCTGCAGGGGCGTGCACTTACAAAAAAAAAATCCTGACCCCACACCCTACTGCTTCCTCCGCCAGAAAGTTTGGCTTTGCTTTTTGCTCACTCTCTTAGACTTGAGGTTTCATATTTTTCCTGACTGCTGTCTCTTGGAACTCCAATACCAGTTTCCTTTTACTGTATATGCAGAGGCAAATGACCACACCACCCTGAGGGAAACACCCTGGCTCCACCATACCTGTGCAAGCTGTTAGTCAAGGCCAACCCTGGGGTTCCTCTTTGCCTGAGGGTGGAGGCTGTTTCCACAAAAGAAATGAGTGAAACTCTTGGACACTTGTCCTGTGGGTTTCACTGTTATGAACCATAACAGTTCTGTCTTAGGGGATGGCATTGTCTGGAGCAGAGCTGACGGGGCCTGAAGAGGATTCGGTTGCAATATGCTGGGAAACCCCAATTTGCATTGTCCTAAGCATTCAGAATGAGGGCAAGGAACCCCTACAGTGTGTTGTTTTCATTCAGATAGAAATGTTCAAGACAAAACCACACTATAATCTATATTTTGATTTGCCAACAGCAGGCAGGGGCCAAGGAACACATGTGTATGTCTACACACATTTATATATCCTCTGCGTGTGTGCATTTTACATGAAGTTGGTACCTGTTATACCTTTAATTTTTCATTCCATTGCTAAGTGTGTGTAATCAGTTTAGGTGCATAAAAAAGAATGTGGCTCCTCATTATCCAATATTTTTTCTAAAAGCAACAATTCATTTGCTATATCATTAGGAGAATATAATTACATCAGCTTCTTTTCAAGTTCCAATGCCAACTCTATTACAGCCCATAATTTAAAACAATGGTGCCAGGTTTGGTTGAAACCCAACTCTGTTAATTCTTTGGGATAATTAGGCTGTGTCTTAGTATGCTTAGTGGTAGCCAGGGAATCCAGAGGACTTAATGAAGCTCCCAATCGCATCCTTAACATTCCTAAGATTATACCATGAATTAGATACAATACTGAGACTGAAAAAGTCATGTTGCAATTCACAGGTATCACTACACCATCACCTGTATGCATCCTGAAGGAAGGTTCCAAGGAATTGAATTTCTCTGTTGGTTATTAATGCAGCTAAGAAGTGTTTTTAGAAAGAATGAGGCTAGTTACCTTCCTTCTCAGGCTGGGCTTCACCAGTTATTATCAAAACCATGATGGTGTTCTGTAAATCTAGAAATACTGCATTCTGGGTCTATTTTTTTTTTCCAAGACAGGGTCTTGCTTATTGCCCAGGCTTGAGTGCAGTAGCTATCCACAGACATGGTCCCACGACTAATCAGCATGGGAGTTTTGACCTGCTCTGTTTCCAACCTGGACCCATTTACCCCTCCTTAGGCAACCTGGTGATTTGCTCCAAGGAGGTCACCATATTGATGCTGAACTTAGTGCAGACAACCAACTGGCATAGCACGCTACAGCCCAGAACTCATGGATTCAAGCAATCCTCCCACATCAGCCTCCCAGGAATCTGGGACTGCAGTCATGCACCACCACACCTGGCCATTCTGGGTCTATTTGTGCCACAGTTAACATGCTTCTGGAAACTGACACCAGCCACCCAAGAGGGATTAATTTATGAACCAGTGCCCAGTCTATATTTGACTAGAGAACCAAACCTTTGCACAGGATGTTCTAGTTAATTTATAAATCAGTTAGCTATAAATTTATACCTCAGCAGCATGATCCCAGAATTAGAAAAGTGAGAGTTGAATGCCCTTGAGTACTTCCAATGAGTCTGTTGAAATACCTACATACTTCTCTTAAAACTATTTCTAGAATGGTTCATCAAAATTAGAATACTTTCACACTGCTTTGGAGACAAGCTGACAATTTGTTACCCTCTCCTTTCTCTTTAGTAGACCCTGTTGAGAGCTCACTCTCCTGAAATGAGAATACAAACAAGGTTGATACAGACAATTCTATATTCAGGTGTCCCTGTGTCTCCAGATGTCCAGTCACTTTATTTTTATTTCTTCTACAGCTTTTGTCTTCATTTTATCATAGGAAAAAAAAATTGAAAATAGCAGAAAGGGCCAACAAGGGTAAAATTACATTGTACCCATAAGACAAAATATTTTGTAGCCATCACAATTATTTAAAACAATTTTAATAACATGAGAAATGCTTATGCCATAATGTTACTGGAAAGGGTTTCCAATGCAGACCTCAAGACAGAGTTCTTGGACTTTGTACAAGAAGGAATTCAGGGCAAGTCCACAGAGTAAAGTGGAAGTAAGTTTATTAGAGAAGTAAAGAAACAAAAGAATGGCTACTGCATAGGCAGAGCAGAAGCATGTGCTGCTTGACTAAGGATACTTATTGTTATTTCTTGATTATATGCTAAACAAGGGGTGAATTAATCATGAGTTTTCTGGGAAAGAGTTGGGCAATTCTCAGAACTGAGGGTTCCTCTCCTTTTTAGACTATACAGGGTAACTTCGGGAAATTGGCAGTCATGGCACTGGTGGAAATATCTTTTAGCATGCGAATGTGCTATAATTAGCATATAATGAACAATGAGGATGACCACAGTTCACTCTTGTCGCCATCTTAGTTTTGGTGGGTTTTGGCTGCCTTCTTTACTGCATGCTGTTTTATCAGCCAGCTCTTTGTCATCTGTATCTGTATCTTCTGCGTCCTTCTATCTCATCCTGTGACTTAGAATACCTAACTCTCTGGGAATTCAGCCCAGCAGGTCTCAGCCTTCTTTTACCCAGCCCTTATTCGAGATGGAGTTATTCTGGTTCAAATACCTCTGACAATAATGTTATGAAAAAAAAAGAAAAACATTCAGCATGACCCCAACTATGTACATAACTAGAGGGATGTATGCCAATGCATAGACAGTAATTACATCTGGTTGGGAGGTTTTTCTAAATTATTTTAATTTTTTCCTCTTTTCTGTGTTTTTAGAGTTTTCAACAATGAACATGTATTTATTAACTTGAGAAATTTGTATTCAGAGCCTATTAAGTACCCAACAATGATGGGTGTTGGGTAATCATCACTTTTGTGCTCAGGAAAATAACCAATGCACACCATGTAAAAAAAAAAAAAAAAAAAAAAAAGGAAAGAAAAGAAACAGGCCAGGCAGGGTGGCTCATACCTGTAATCCTAGCACTTTGGAAATCCGAGGTAGATGGATCACTTGAGGTTGGGAGTTCAAGACCAGCCTGGCTAACATGGAGAAACCACACCTTTACTAAAAATACAAAAAAAAAAAAATTAGCCAGATGTGGTGATGGCACATACCTGTAATCCCAGCTACTCGGGAGGCTGAGAGAGGAGAATTGCTTGAACCCAAGAGGCTGAGGTTGCAGTGAGCTGAGATCGCACCACTGCACTCCAGCCTGCGGAACAGAGTGAGACTGTCAAAAAAAAAAAAATTATTTCTGGAATTTTTATATGCCTGAAATGACCCAAAGCCTATGGATTCTGTGACTGCTGTGCTCAAGGAAGTTTTCTTTCCAATTCTCTGGGAAACAGTGAAAGGAGAAGTGCAAATGATGGGAAATTTGGCTTAACTTAATTTTACATACCAGGAGCAGTAGAACTGCTCATAACAGTCACATATGAGGAAGTGGTGACCAGTGCATTTTACCCACACATTTTCTGGTTTATTCTGTTCACCAGAAATTTCCTTTGCTTTTTCTTCTGCTAGAATGCACATGCAGTCACATAACCTCCCCAGATGGCCACACTTGAGGAGTAATGGCCTGTGGCTAACACTGATCTTTGATCTCTAAAAGAGGCATCTTGTCCACAAAACCTTTGCATCTGCATTGCTGAAAGGCGATTTCACTTCCTCCAAAACGAGGCAAGAAGGAAGTCCCACATCTGCTTTCTTTCTCTGTTTGATCCCGTGCAACCTTCTGACACCATCTCGTCCAGAGCCAAAGCATGATTCATGTCTGAGGTTCACTCCTGTGTGGGCTTGGAACTAGTCCAGGTGTTTGCTACTTCTGCATTTCACCTGTGACCTCAAATGGGGAGGAAAGTCTAGTTGCATTTGCTGGGACAATTCCCTTTCAGCAGGAATCTAGGAGAACAGTGTGAAAACTGATAGTTAAATAATCACTAAGTAGATCGGAGAACTATGGCTTTTATAGACTTTGGAGTGAACTTTGTTATGGAAAATCTGGAAGGTCTCAGTGAACAAAGTGGCAGTATTTTCCTTCTGAACAACTGATTCCTAACCTGATGTTTTAAGAGTTGCGTTGTCAGCTTCTTCCCCTCAGAGGCTCTTTCCACCAGGGTCATTTGGGTATTGACCACAAAACTAAGAACATAGTGATTTCATGACTCCGTGTAATCTGGAGGGTGAAAACAGAAGGCCCATGTGAAATGTTGCATATTCCCATTAAAAGCTAGGCCAGAATTTGATGGCCTAAGCCATTTCATTTCTGTTCTCTATTAGCACTCTTTTTCTTCCTCTCTCTTCCATTTTCCTTGATCCATTTTCTCATCTTCAGTTACTCCCTTTCTGTTCTTTTTTTTTTCCTCTTTGGCATTTGCAAATTTAGATTTGGAGGACACATGTCAGTGTGGTACTTCCACTGGACTAAAGAAGAGCTGGTTTGAGGGTGTGAGCCTATAGTCTCAGCTATTCAAGAAGCTGAAGCAGGAGGATCCCTTGAGCCCAGGAGTTCAAGGCCAGCCTGGCTAACATAGTGAGACACTGGAAAAAAAAAAAAAGCAAGAAAGCAAGAAGAAAGGAAGGAAGGAAGGAAGGAAGGAAGGAAGGAAGGAAGGAAGGGAGAGAGGGAAGGAGGAAGAAAAAAGAAAAGAAAAGAAAGAAAGAAAGAAAAAGAAAAAGAGAAGAGACAAGAAAAGAAAAAGATAAAAGAAAAGAAAAATAAGAAGGACACCCTGATGTGGCAAAAGCTTAGCCTTTTTAGCCTGTAGGCTTCCACACTCCTATTCCATGTCATGGCAGACATCACTGAGCTGTCATACCCTTGATTTCCACTGAGCCCTAAGGCTGCCTCAACATCATTCTCAATACAGTTCTCTAGGACATTCTAGTGAAGCCCAATTCATCAATCCATTAAATAAATACTCCTTGAGCATCTGTTATTGGTCATTTGAAGAGTCTAGGAGACAGAATAAGCCCTGAGAGCCATTATTTCCTCTCCATCTCTCCTCCAAGCTATGCTCTACAAGGATTGAGCATTAGGACCAACTCACTTCCCCTGCCCATCTGCCTTGAGGCTTCCAAATAACATTAGCCTAACATAAAAAGTACCTCTTGCATTATCCTTCAGCTGAAAACAATTTAGTATGAAGAGCTTTGCACACATAGGACTGGAAACACAGTGAAATTTCTCTTATGTCCTCATTTCTCTGTCTCTACTTCTTCCCTCTCATGTAACTTCCTTCTTAAGGAAGATGTGAATAAAAGCAGTGATGGAGTTGCATTTGGTCTCTCTGGATTAACTGCTGTCAGACTTCATATTTCTAAATTTGTTTCATTATTAGGTAACATAAAACCAGTCTCACGTTCAATCTTTTCTTCCTTTATGCTGGGATATTCAGATAAACCTTGAGAAGAAGCAAAGTAAAATTGCCACCATTTTTCTTTCTGCCTGAAATAGCCATGAATAAGTTAAGGTGGAAACAAGCAATTTAAGTGAGGTGATTCTTCTATCACAGACTTATATAGAATTTGGAGCTTTAGGTCCTCTATTGAAATGTTCCAATTGGCTCTTCTATTTATTGGTAATCTTAATATGAGATTAAGAGCAAAGCCTGGATTGTGAGTCTATTTAGTCCCTAAACTTTGTTCTTGCTTTGCTAGTCACTCAAATATCTCAACTGCTAGACTGACAAATATAGATGGAAAATAGAGGTTTCAGAATTGAAATACAGGCAACATTCTGGCTCAATAGATGATTTTGTGCAAGTTCTGGAGTTTCTCTAAGCCTTCATCTTCTCAACCGTGAAACACAAACAATAGGATCTTCTCTATACAGTAGATGAAGTTGCTAAGAGGATTGACTGCAATCATCCCTGTAAATCTCAACATGGTCCAGGCAGGAGCTCAATGTATATCAGCTCTCAACTTTGCTTGCTGTACAGTCTTCAGGATGGGAATTGGAGGAAAGGCATGTTAGAGCATCTCAGAAGCTTGACTTTCCTCCCCAGTTATGGATTTGACAGTGTGAGAAGTCATATTGACTCAGAGAGACCACTTGACTATTGTTTACTAATGTCCTAAACAAAGGTATGAATCTCTTTAAGAAAAGCAATCTAATTGCAATGCCATCTGGATTAATGGCATTGGTAAATGAGAAGTGATTGGTTGCTTTATCAAAAAATTCATTTTAGGAGTGCTTTACAATGCGGTTGCCAAACTTTTTTCTATAAATGAGAAGCTAGTAAATATTCTAGGCTTCGCAATCAAATGATCTCTGTGGTAACTATCGAGCTCTGCCACTGTAGTACAAAAGTAGGTGATAGGAAAATGAATGACCATGAGTGTGTTCCAATAACTCTTTTAAAAAATAAGTTGAGGCTGGATTTGGCCTATGGTCTGTAGTTTACTGACCCTCAATTTAGAATGATAGAATTATAGAATCCCATAATTGAAAAGGACCTGTCCTCCCAGCCAGTGATTTAACATCCTCCAAGAAAGTCTGACAAAGTGGTCATCCATCCAGAGCTTGAGGGCTCCCTAGCTCCTGTGAAGACAGTTCTGATCTTAAAACACTCCTGCTTCAACTGATCCCAAATGGTCTGTTTGATCTTCTGGTGGCTGAACGCATTCTTCTTCTATGCTGTGGCTGTCTTGGCAGTGATGCTGTACATTGTATCCAAGCAAAAGAAGATGGTAGCTTTAGATGACCATGAGCCGAGAGGTCCTGTGAGGATGTGACTGTATCTATCTTGTGTACTGATTAATTGGAATGAATGAGGACCACAATGCAAGGGTCCCAGAAGCCTCCTGTTGGGTCAATTTTTTTTGTTGTTGTTACTGGATTGTGGAGAATTTCAGTGGTTTTCAGGTCAGAGATCAAGATGAATAAGGCAATTCATGTGCTTGAAGAAGCACCAGTTAACTTTCAAGAAGAAAATATTTCAATATTTCCACAATCCCTCAATGTGGGGATTTTTGTCTGAAGAGGTCCTATATGACCCAGAAGAGTCCTGCACTACATGATAACTGTGAGGCAGGAGATGCCCAATTTCCTGGGAGAGCCATGAGGCTTTCCTCAATTTCAACCTAAGATAAGTGGGAAATATTTACAAACTTAGAGACAATTTAATATGTAAGAAAATTTTGCAGTGAGCATTAGGAAGTGTTGTAGAGGCAACCTTAATTGAAGAGCTATCTTTTGAGGGGCAGGCAAAAAAAAATGGGTGGGGGCAGTGACTCAAACCTGAAGTGCTCTCTCTAGAGCCTGGGCAGTGCATGCTGTTTATCTAGATTGGGCTACGTCCTAAATTCTCCAGGCTAATTTTTGCTTGCCCTCCTATTTCAGTTTAAACATGATTTCTTCCTAGAAGCCACTGTTGAATCCATAGGCCTATGTTGCAAGATAACGATTTATGTGTCTCCCTAGATTCCATCAGCAGCACCAGCTTCCCAAGCCCTTGGCTACTCCCTCTGTGTAGATTCCCAGGCTGTCCTCCATCCCCTCACCTCCAAAACCACTTGCCTCTCTCCCAGGAAGAGGCCTGGGCTCTGGTATAGTCTCCCCCTCCCCAGTGGTTCCTATGCAAGTCCAGCAAGAGTAGGGCTGCTAGATTTAACAAATACAAATTCAGGACACCCAACTAAATTTGAATTTCACATAAACAATGAATATGTTTTTTAGTATAAAAATGTCTCATGCAATACTTGGGGAATAAAAAACTTATCCATTGTTTATCAAAAATTCAATTTTAACTGAGCATCCAGTACTTTATCTGAAGACCCTAAATATGAAGGACCTCCAGAGACTCTGGTTTCTCTCATCATGTCTGAACTCCACTGAAGCACCGAGTCATTGCCTGTGGTGTCTGGCTTCTCCAGTGGCTGGCCAGAGGTGCTGCACAGCCCAGAAGTTAAGAGGACTTAATTCCATAGGGCAGTGAACATTGATGAATTAGAGCTGAGATACAGGAGAGAAAAGAGATCCTCTCCTTTCTTCCTCCAATGGACTGTGCCAAGCCCTGGTGGTTACATATGGTCTGGTTAAAGATATTAACCACCTGTGTTTTTCACTGAGCTACAGTCACCTCAGTAATATACCCCTTTAGATTTGCTTCCTCTCCTTCTCTACCTTATCTCCCTTGCTCCCTCACATTTGCTGCCCTTGGATTGTACCTCCCAATAAAGTGTTATTAAATGATAGGGCATTAAATAATACCAGAATCTTCCTCTTACATGCTCCAATAGCACCTCTTGCATTATTACTGTGTATTTCAATTGACTTTTTGTTTGGGTCTCTCCTCGAGTGAATGTAAGCTCTTCAATGGCAGAGGACTGTGTCATTGGTTTATCATTCTCTTCTTGGAATGTAGCAGTGTTTGGTACATAGTTTGCTTATATTGAATGAATAAAGACGTGAATAAAAGAGACAAATCTGACAGTTTTTCTCAAACATTTCCCTGGAAAAGCAGGCCATGACTCATTGAGATGGAATACTCAAGCTTAAGTAACATTATTATGAAGTTTTTGTTTCAATTTACTTCAATATTTTTGAACAGTTACCCTGGGTCTAGTTTGTGCTATATTTGTGTTTCTTACTGTAAAAGAATTGATTTTCTGGTCTGAAGTTATATCCTTGATAAACCTGGGATGGTGGGGATGGTGTAAACCTGATGTCTTATATAATGAATTAATTACAAAGCCTAAAGACAGTGCTCCTCTATGCCAAAACCTTTGGCCTTATTTACATCTGATCTGGTCTTCGAGGCTGTGGCCCTGCACGGCTGAACCCATAGCCAGTTCCATACCCACCTTGCTTCCCATCTTTGCCTGCAGCTAGTGAGGCTGGCCTACAGGTACCTGGTCTTACCCCTCTCCCTGTTCCTAACCCTCCTACATAGATATAGAAGACAGAGATTGGAAAGGAAGGAGGAACTATCACAGAACCAGACTTGCCCCAATTGTATTAACACTTTCATTATGCCAACAGCAGGAGAAGGACTAAGTAGGGGAAAGCTAGGAAAGAGAACCAGGTCAGCATAACACAAATACAAGACACAAGGCATTTATTTAAAGTTTCTAGTTATTAGAGAGCCAAATAGGAGCTTTGCTAATTAGAACTAGGGTCCTCACTCCAACTTTTCCTGGATCCTGGGTAGGTCTTTCTGTCCCTCTTTTCTACTGGTCCTCTCTTGAAGCTAGATTTTTAATTTTTACCTTGAGAAATCCGGGCCTCATGGGACAGAAAAAAGTAGCACAGGGCTAGAAACCTGGCAACTTTGATTCTATTCCTCTTTTTCCCACTAACCTAAGGGTGACTTTAGACAAGTCACTTCCCCTCTCTGAGTCTCTGTTTCCCCATCTGTAAAATAGAAAAAAGCTTGTTGAGATTCTTTCCAGCATCTGAATGACATATGGTCTATGATTCTGCAATCCAGTGATAACAAACTTCTTCCACTAAAAATTATGATCATGATGTTTTTCTCAGAAAAAAAAAAAAAAAAGAATATCTTGTTGAATCCAGGTCATGGTGTGGAAATTTTCCTATTTTGTTTCTGTTGATACTTCCCCTTTGTGACTTGCTTCCTTGTGTGGTTTGTAATTTCTGAGTCTTGAGCTCCATTTCCACTGGGGTTGTTTGCTGTGGAGGCTGGTTTGCTCTGGTTTATGGAACTGTCCCTACAAGATGGTTTTAACTTTGCCTCTACTGAGGCCTACTCTGCCAGTATATGAGGCCTTAGACTCAATATACTGAATAAACTTATACTGAATATGCTGAGTATATGAGGTCTTATGCTGAACCAGCATTTATGATAATTTCTTGGTTTGGGATCAATGTGAACAAAAACGTCACACCTATGTGGTCATAGGCCTTCTTGACTCCCAAAACAGTTCCATCACCCCCTTGAACCTTGTACACAGGACCAGCAGCCTAGATCCCCACCCACAGCACTTAAAGCCCCAAGACTCTGCCATTAAGTCTACATAAGGCCCAGCAAGCTCCTTAGCCGCAGGGCTTCAGCTCCCACTTATTGCTCTGATTTTGAGTTCTCTCTTTTTGGCCTTCAGATATTTCCCTTTCTTGGTTTTGAGCTTGAATCTTTGTGTTTGAAGAAATGTGTCAATACCTGAGTATATGCAGGGCAGGGTTTCCATGCGTCAGCTCACCCAGCCAAATTCTCTTTTGTTATAATTATTTTGTAATGGTTAACTTTTTCATAGATATAACAGGTGGCCATGCATGTATTATGGTTTCAGGGCTGTGGGAAACAAATCTTCCTGCTGTCACACCCCTGCCCTGAATAAAATAATACTTTCACAGAAGTCTAAAACCCTTTCTTTCCGGAGGTAACAACTTTCTATCCATAGGGAGAGCTCAGGCTGCAGATGTAATCTGCCTTCCCTCTCCCTGAACCGCTAGAATAAAGATGAAGAACTGCTATTTCTTCAAAAGATGAGAACAGAACCTTTCCTGAGAGTCAGGAGAGGGCAAAAGAGCAGCTGGTGATTGCATCAGTGAAGTGGAGAGAGAAAAAGACAGAGAGAGCTGAGGTCTTGGGGTGGAGAAAGGTCTGGAGACTAACTTCACTGGCAGTGGGATGTTAACAAGAGCCAGATCTCTGCAATGTTCTTCTCCTGTACTTTCATGATGGGTAAGAGAATACGAAGGAATTTTTCATAGAGAGGCAAGGTTATGGTCAGGACATGAGGAGTCAGGAGCAGTCGGCGTGAATCCTAGCTCTGCCACCATCTAGCAAATTGCTTCCTTTCTCTGGGCTTTCATTTTCTCATTTACAAAATTAGAGGATTATGTTAAATTTGTGGATTATAAGCATTATTCAGCCGTAGAGCCTTTCTTTTCCCATGTAAGCTTACATGGAAATCAAAAATATTATACATATAAAAGAGGAGCTCCCTCGGTTGAGTAGGAAGCAGGGTGCCAAAGCCCAGAGGTTCACTTCCTCCTCACCTCTCAGAGCAGGCCTGGGATCCCCGGAACACAATTGGAAAACTGCCAGTCGATATATTCTCTTACGGTTTCTTCCATTTAAGGCATAATAAGTATGATGAGAAGAAATTTCCCAAGCTATAAGATTCATGGGATAGAGCTGAAGTAGCATGATTTCCTTGAAAACAGGAAATCAGAGTCGCCAAAGAGTGGAGCAAGGGTTTTTAGACCATACTGCATTCTTCCTTCTAGAACCTTTCACCTCCTGTTGGGTAAGTTGTCAACAAGCAACACCCAGCTGTTGTGTGATAAGTGGAAAGATTGCTGGGCCAGAAAAGAGTGCTTTCATTAACCAGCTGTGAGACATTAGCCAATTATTTCCCCACTGGGAGCTCCAGTTATTTGCTTGTAAACAGAGGAGAGTGGGTAGACTAGTCACTAGGAGATCACGGATAGCTCTAAAAACGTTGTGAGGTACAGTCAAATTAATAATGTACTCCTCCCCAAATTTGTTGAGCAAATACTGAGTCAGGCACCACTTGCTTTGTCATGAAGATTAGAGTCATTCAAGGACAGACATTGAGCAGGATGCACTATGCAAAAGGGAGGTTCAAGGTGCTGAGAGAACATAGCAGGGACCTCAATGTGACCCTGGGGATCAGCATGGCCCTCCAAGACAGATGGAGAGGGAGATGGAGATTCAGCGACAAAGAGAGCCACACATGGAGACAGAGACAGAGAAACGGAGTGAGAGAGAGACAGACAGAGATACAGAGAGGAACAGAAACAGACACAAAGAGAGAGAGACAGAGAAAGAAGAGACAAAAACAGAGTCAGACTATCTTTGTCATAGAGATATAGAAGAACAGAGAGAGAATGACAGAGACAGAGACAGAAATAGACAGATATATAGAGATAGAGACAGAGATATATACAGAAACAGAAAGACAAAGAGATAGACATAGAGACAGAGAAACAGAAACGGAGAGGGAAAAAAGAAACAGAGAGACCACGGATAGAGACACAGAGACAGGGAGACAGAGATAGAGAGAGTCAGAAATAGAGACAGAGAGATAGACAGACAGAAAGGCAGAGAGAGACACAGAGACAGACAGATTGTTTTAGGCCATTTTGCATTCATGTAAGGGAACATTTGAGGCTGGGTAATATGTAAAGAAAATAGGTTTCATTGGCTCAGAGTTCTGCAGGCTTTACACAAAGCATGGCACCAGCATCTGCTCCTGGAGAGGCCTCAGGAAGCTTTGAATCATGGCAGAATGCAAAGGGGGAGCAGGTGCATCACACATCGCATGGCGAGAGTGGGAGCAAGAGAGAGAGAAGGTGGATGTCCCAAACTCTTTCAAACAACCAGCTGTCAGGTGAACTAACTGGGCGAGAACTCACTTATCGCCAAGGGGATGGTGCTCTTCTATTCATGAGGGATTCGCCCCCATGATCCAATCACCACCCACCAGGCCCTACCTCCCTACCTCCAACGTTGGGAATCCCATTTCAAAGGGAGATTTGGAAAAGACACATATCCAAACCATATCACAGATAGAGAGACAGAGATTGAGACATACTGAGAGAGAATGGAGATAATGATGGGAAGTCTAGGATGACTACAGATTACAGAGGTGGCTGTGGTTTGAGCAGAGACTGGAGAGACAGGTAAAGGAGTGGATTTTATCATACATTGTGTATAATAAGAATTGGGGACTTCAGCAGTTAATAAAAGGTTTTATTCAGGAGAGTAAAATGATACAATTTCTCTTTTATAAGATCCCTCAGGATGTTCCATGGGGGTGGGGGTTGGGGTCATTTTGTGGATCATTGCAGTAGGTTCCTATGGCTGTCTCAACAAAGTATCACAAATTTATTTTCCAAGTATCAGGGATTGGGGGAGCAGTTAATAAGACAAGGGATGGATGTTTTAAAGTCTACTCCTGGATTAAGCCAGGTAAGAAAAGTCTGACTCCCAACAGTGTGCTGGAGGTCCGAAGTCTAAAATTAAGGTGTTTTCCGAGCTGCATTCCTTCTGGAAGCTTCAGAGGAAAATCTGTTTTCTTGCCTCTTTTGGCTTTTGTATTCTTGTCTTGTGGTCCTTTCTCCATATCATTCCAACCTTCTGCTTCTGTTTTCACGTCCCCCATGACTGACTCCTTTATACAACATAAGGTAGCACATTCACAAGTTCTGGGGGTTAGAATGTGGGCATCTTTGGGAGAGGAGGGCTTATTTTTCAGCTGACCACAATCATGATTGAAAGGTGACGGTCAAAGCTTCAAACACATATGCCCTTTAGTGTCCTCAGAAGCATGGATAGTAGGATTTCCTGTGATTCTTTACAAATAACAGTGATAATACTTGGCAGTGAAAATAAATATGAAAAGTTGCCTGGAATGTCCTCTAAGACCTGCTAACTCATTCCACATTGTTTATGGAGCCCATACTGTATTCTTGACTCTCACTGTATGTAATTTTCCATTTCAAATAATAATCACCTTCACCTTGTATATTCTCTTCCTCAGCAAACTGTCAGTGAGAACAACAGTATGATATGGTATTTTTATCTCAGCACATTGAAAAGTAGTAAAATAACATGTTTTTATTTTACTACTATTGTTTTATTCTTTTATTCCTGACTCTACTTTTATTTTACTACTATTGTTTTATTCTTTTATTCCTGACTCTACTCCGCATCTCTATAAGCAAGAGAATGTGTTGGTTTCATTGAAGGTAAAAGTATTTGTTGAAGTGTTTGTCAAAATCTGTTAAACTGCCATTGAGCAATTGATAAAGGGAAGAGGGTCTTCATTTGCTCCCTTACAATTTGATTTTATGCTTTGATTTAGGGATGGATTAAAGGACTTAGTATTTTTCAGCAGATATTAGAGACCAAGTGTGCTCATCTTCATTAGGAGTTATCTCCATAGGTTTTCGGATTTTTAGCAGTTTATCTTTCCCTGCAGTTTTAGCAGTTTTCGTCACAAAAAGGGAGCTGTGGTCCAGTTAAAATGATCATAAATAGAAGTACTAAAGTCATAATCTTGATAGAAAGGGGGCAGTTCCACATTACATGAATGAGTTACCAAAAATTAGGTTATGATGCGGTTCTGTGGTTTCTTTTAAAAAATGGTTTTCCTTCTTATTTTAATCGAATCCACGAAACCACAAAATGTAGAGAGATTCAAAACACACTTGAGGGTTCACTTTACACATATTAGAAGTTTCATTGATTTCATAGTTCACAAAATTTATTTTACTTACATTATTTAGTTTGACCCTCACTCAAACTTGTACGGGTAATTCATATGATGGAAGAACAGCTATTAATATTTCCATTATATACATGAAGACACTGGGATGTCTATTTTATCTAAAAAGACCCAATTTGAGTAAGAAACCAAGCACAATTCTCCGAATTCCTATCCTAATTGACTTTCTAACGTGGGTATTTATGATTTCTTTTCTTCTGGTGGCAGTGGATTGACATTTCTGATATTTGCTACCAAAAGAACCATGACACATCCTCTTTCTGATGCATCATCTTTCTGGGTAAAGCAAAATCTTGGACTTTATTATACTCTACTTTGCTCCAAAATGTTTAACCAAGCATCCTGCAAAGATATATAAAATATGCAAAATACAAAATTTAGGCCAGGCTCAGTGGCGCAGGCCTGTAATCCCAGCACTTTGGGAGGCCGAGGCGGGCGGATCACGAGGTCAAAAGATCCAGACCATCCTGGTTAACACGGTGAAACTCGGTCTTTACTAAAAATACAAAAAAAATTAGCTGGGCATGGTGGCGGGTGCCTGCCATCCCAGTTACTTGGGAGGCTGAGGCAGGAGAATGGCGTGAACCCGGGAGGCAGAGCTTGCAGTGAGCTGAGATCACGCCACTGCACTCCAGCCTGGGCAACAGAGTGACACTCCATCTAAAAAAAAAAAAAAAAAGTGACGAATGATAAAAAAAACAAAAACAGAGAGAGAAAAGCCAGGAATAAGAATAAAAGACTGGGCATGGTGGCTCACTTCCTGTAATCCCAGCACTTTGGGAGGCCGAGGCAGATGGATCATGAGGTCAGAAGTTTGAGACCAACCTGGCCAACATAGTGAAACCCCATTTCTACTAAAAAATACAAAAAATTAGCTAGTGTGGTGGCGGGCGCCTGTAATCCCAGCTACTCAGTAGGCTGAGGCAGGAGAATAGCTTGAATCTGGGAGGCAGAGGTTGCAGTGAGCTGAGATCACACCATTGCACTTCAGCCCAGGCAACTGTGGGAGACTCCATCTTAAAAAAAAAAAAAAAAAAAAAGTGCTCGCAGAGTGACTAAACTTCTTGCTACAGATGGGCCACAAATTTCACTCAAAACTTGTTAGTGACCAATGTGGAAAGAGTTTATGTTTCCATGTTCAATGATACAGTATAGATTGTTAATAGGATGAATACAGGAAAATTGTAGTGATGAGGACAGTTGTCAGAGAGTCTATTTCTTCTAGAGTCTTTCAGTATAAATCGTTCTTTGTGGATTCTGATGCAATGTCGTGTGGCAGTCTTTTCGTACCTGGCTTAATCCGGGGGTAGACTTTAAAACATCCATCCCTCTCTTTATTAACTGTTCCCCCAACCCCTGATACTTGGTACGTTGACACTTAAGATGGTTTTCCTTTGCTAGAGGCTACAAGCACAGCTGGTGAGTCCTTTAGCTGAGTGTAGACAGTGGCTGTAAACTGGGTAGAGCCTCCTTGCTATCATTAACTTTGGAAAGCATTACTTATTCATTATTAATTCAATTCTGTTTATGTTTTAACATTTTGGTTTCTTCCTTGTTTTATGGCCATTTATGAAAAAAAAATTACAAAGTTTCTCCATTAAGAAATTCATTACTTTTGAATAATGCTATGTTACATGCAGCTCATCACTCCTGGTAAATAACTTAGGTGGCGATCTTATTAAAACTGATTCTATTTTGCAGAAGCAAGCCAGTTCTTCTTTCTCTTTCTGCACTTACATCACGCCTGACTAGAGAAAATATTTAGCAAGTTTTTGAAAGAATTTGCTTTAATATTTTCTTCTTTGTCTCTGAGTGGTACCAAGCATACAAGTGAAAAATGTGTATTTTCAATGAATGACCCTGATGTCATGTGAATATGCACTTGAGATTTTCTTAATTTATTAGTATATGTCAGAGTATAGTTTACTTCACCTCCTTTCCAGCCTTATATATCTTATCTCACATAAAAATGATGAAAATTTCTATCTCATAGTGTGGTTGTGAGAACTGAAAGAGAAATAGTGTATGTGAGGAGCCTTTCTGTCATCTGTAGTATGTTGTATGTAGATGAGGAAAATAAACAACCCAATCTAACAGTACTGTTTCAAGGATTAAAGGGATACATATAAAGAGCCCATCAAAAGAGAGTAACAATATCATTCTTCCAAAAAGTGTAAGGTGATTGGTGCCCTGTTACATAGATGGGTAGACATTCCCTAGAAACAGCAATTCAACCTCTCAGTTTCTACCATAAAAATTGCATATTAGGGCTGAGAGCGATGGCTCAAGCCTGTAATTCCAGCACTTTGAGAGGCCGAGGCAAGCGGATCACGAGGTCAGCAGTTTGAGACCAGCCTGGCCAATATGGTGAAACCCTGTCCCCACTAAAAATACAGAAATTAGCCGGGCATGGTGGCGCATGCCTGTAGTTCCAGATACTCAGGAGACTGAGGCAGAAGAATCACTTGAACCTAGGAGGCAGAGGTTGCAATGAGCCGAGATTGTGCCACTGCACTCCAGCCTGGGCAAAAGAGCTGGACTCCATCTGAAAAAAAAAAAAAAAAAGAAAAGAAAAGAAAGAAAGAAAAAACATTGCTTATTGGCATAAAGCAGCATGTTCAATTACTGTTTGTAATAAATTGGTAAAATCTGGAAACTACTTAAATATCCATTAATGGGTGAATAGGTACATAGATTTTATGTATCAATTCTATGAAACAATTTAAAAAGACCGAGGTAGATCTATTAACACAGAAAGAGCTCCAAGAAATAATATTCAATGAAAAAAAAAGCAAGGCGTGGAATGATCACTCAGTATGATACCATTTATGTAAATACACACAGAGTCACATAAAATAGTATTATTTATTTTCAATTGGTACATATACATGAATGTGAATATGCAGAAAAAGTCTAAATTTACATCTCAACTCTTAATAGTCATTACCTATTGGGGAGCACAGAAAGAGATTGAAATTGAGGATAAAGTCAAATAAGCATTTTCTATTTTCAAATAAGCAAATTCTCTGAATTTTTTCAAACAAGGAATCTGTGTATATGTTATAGAATTGAAACACAACTTTAAAAAACTGCTGTGCACAATGCTTGACATATTATAAGCATCTAATAAGTGTTAATTCCCTTATTGTAGAATAAAATCTCTAAATTTCCTACCAAATGAATTTGGATATATTTATTCATTGTCCAATAAATATTTATTAAGCATATAGTTTGACCTACCCATGTTCTATGCTTTGGGGAAAGAATACAGAGAAGTTTAGAAAAGAATGTTAACAACTCTGGAAGAAGACAGTAAAACAAGAAAAATAACAAAATCTCACATATGCTGATAGATGAATCAGAGGATGTAGAAATTGCAAGGGGATTAAGGAAGAATAGTTATGGCCAAAACAGATGTGATTTAGGGTTGATTGTGATGATTCACATGGTTTATACACACAACCATTAAAGAAGCAAGTCTTCAGAAATGTTTGTCTTTTGCTCAAGATCCATCATATAAAATGGGCTCAAAGATATGGGCGCATGCCTGTAGTCCCAGCTACTCAGGAAGCTGGGGCAGGAGAATCGCTTGAATCTGGGAGGCGGAGGTTGCAGTGAGCCAGATCACACCATGCACTCCCGCCTGGTTGACAGAATGAGACTCCATTAAAAAAAAAAAAAGACACCTGAAAATTCTGTAACCAGTTCTCTTGAGCCACTTGCCTGAGCCCACTCCTGCTCTGTGGAGTGTACTTTCATTTCAATAAATCTGTGCTTTTCTTTCATTGCTTTGTTTGTGTGTTTTGTTCAATTATTTGTTCAAAAACCCAAGAACGTGGACATCCTCCACCGGTAACAGATTTTGGGGAGCTTGCCAAGAGGTAATCCCAAAGGTTGGGGTTTATTTTTCTTCTCTTTTTACCTTTTCCTCTCTCTTCCATATATGGGAACATTTTTTCTACAGCTGCCCTGCCTGGAAAAAGGAAGAGTCTTCTATCTTTCTGGTTATAGTCCTGACTGTTATGTGTGACACAAGCGGCAGCTGCAATGCAGCTTGGGAGCTCTTCCATGGTGAATACACACACTTCAAGTGATTTAAACCTTCCTTTCTTATGCTAAAATTTCCTATAGGGTTAATCCTTAACTACAAAAGATAATGTCTTTTAGGTGTTTTGACCTTCTTTCTCCAGCCTCCAGTTCCTATCATTAAAGTTCATGGCTATCACTCTAGTGGAATAGGGAGCCTGGGAAAGTGTGGCCTTATCAAATTACAAGGATGCTAGAAGTCAAAGCCTTCATCCAGGGACAAAGGGAAAGCTCATAGTAGGCCATTGCCTCTGGAGAGAAAACATAAAAAGTGACACCAGGGCCCACCTAAGGTCAGAGATATCTGACACTCTAAGATTGGACCCCAAAGGGGGATTTCCCAGGGGATCCTATTCCAGACCTCAACCTCTCCAAAGGGGATGTCCTTGGCAGAAGTTCAGAGGTCTAGTACTAAGCTGTCCTTAGAATTTTCTCTTGCAGATGACAATGGGACAGTTTGGGCATTCGTGGGGCTTGTTTGTTGCTGCAGCAGTTGGACTGTGTTCTGGTGATTATTTGTGTGTCTTTGATATAGTCATAGGAAATTAGAATTTGGTAAACTTGATATTCTTTTACAACACTGTTTGACCCAGTTGAATGGGAAACTGGGTTGGAATCGCATGTACCCAGGCTTTTGTGCTGCAGTTCTAAGCAGAGTCGGGCCTGGCTAATATGTGATATTCTCCTGTGGTGCTATTTGTCCCCTTTGTTCTTTGAAGTCTGAGGAAGTTGGCCTTTAAAAATCTAACTGCCATGGAAACTGCTTTACCCAAGATTTTGGTTCACAGCCTTCATTGGATTACCTATTGGGGCAAAGAAAGTAAAACCAGTGAACTTGTATTACTATCTCATGGCTATCTAGGCAAAAGCTATTGGATCTTCGTTTGTGTGTGTGTATACATGTCTAGATGTGTTTATTTGTATGCACTTACTCTTATACACTGTGTCTACAAATTGGCTTATAAGTAAAAGAGCACTCATAGTTAATAAATAAGTCCAAGCAATTTTCAAGTTCACATGACAAGTATAACTTTACTAAACAAGCTGGCTTTAAAATTATTGGTAAAATAAAAGTAGAAATGCCTTCAAAATTGTCAGCATACATTTTCATCTGGATTTCATATTTGTCTTTTGTAGATATTTTGAGGTGTCAGGGTTTGGCATAGAAGGTTATAAAAATATAAACCTAGCCAAAACAAAAAGATCTTTGTGCAGATTTTTAAATAAGTAATACTAAATATGTTATTGGTTTAATGAAAACACCTGAGGGGAGAGGGACCAAGATGGCCGTGTAGGAACAGCTTCAGTCTGCAGCTCCCACTGAAACAAATGCAAAGGACAAGTTATTTCTGCATTTACAACTGAGGTACTTAGATCTTCTCATTGTGACTAGGCAGTTGGGGCAACCTATGGAGAGCAAGGAAAAGTAGGGTGGGGTGATGGTTCACACAAAAGCTGCTCAGGAAAAAGAGACCTCCTGCCCCAAGCCAAGGGAGGCAGGGAGGGACTATGCTACCTGCCTGGGGTACTACAATTTTCCATGGACTTTTGCAATCTGCAGATCAGGAGATTCCCTCGTGAGCTTACACCACCAGGGCCTTGGGTCTCAAGCATAAAACTGGGCAGACCCATGGCAGCTGCTCCAGTCGGTGGCTGTTCAGGCAGGCACAGAGCTGTAGTTTTTGCATACTCTGGTGGTTCCCAGAACTCCAGTGAGGCAAGAGAACTCTCCACTCCAGTGGAAAGGGGGCTGAAGATAGGGAGCCAAATGGCCTCACTCAGCAGGTCCCACTTCCATGGAATCCTGCAAGCTAAGACCCATTGGTTTGAAATCTTGGCTGGCCAGCACAGCCTCCTTGAGTCTGCCTAAGATGACTGAGTTCCTGGGGTGAAGGGTGACTGCCACGACAGGCAGTTTTCCCCTATAAGTGCTAGGGACATTGGGTGGTCTGGACTGGGTGGTACACCCCACATCACAGCACAGTGGCTGTGACAGATCATGGCCAGGCTGCCTCTTTAGGTGGGACCTGGATCCATCCCTCCTCACCAAGCAGGGCCTCCCTACAGGAATTCCAGCAACTCCATCTAGGGGTTTACAGACAGAACTCACATCTCCCTGGGACAGAGAACCTGAGGGAAGGGACGGCCACAGTCTCAGGTTCAGCAGACTTAATCTTTCCTGCCTGCTAGCTCTGAAGAGTCTGCATAATTTGGACAAGGGAGATTTCCCCAGCACCATGCACCAGCTCTGCTAAGGGAGAGCCAGTCTGCTTCCATAAGCAGGGCCCTGATCCTATGCCTCCTGGATGGGTAAGACTGCCCAACAGGGGTCACTAGAAACTTCATACAGGAGGGTTCTGGCTGGCATCAGGTTGGTGCCCCACTGGGATGAAGCTTCCAGAAAAAGGAACAGGCAGGAATTTTTACTGTCTTGAAGCTTCCACTGGTGATACTTAGGTGAACAGAGTCTGCAGTGAACCCCCAGCAAACTGCAGCAGACATGCAGAAACAGGGCCTGGTTGTTAGAAGAAAAACAAACTAACAGAAGGCCACAACAACAACAATATCAACAAAAGACCACACAAAAACCCCATACAAAGATCAACAGCTTCAAAGATCCAAGGTAGATAAATCCCTGAAAGTGAGGAAAAATCAGTGCAAAATTCCTGAAAATTCCAAAAGTCAGAATGCCTCTTCTCCTCCAAATGATTGCAACACTTCTCCAGCAAGGGCATAGAATGAGGCTGAAGCTGAGACAGATGAACTGACAGAAGCAGATGCCAGAAAGTGGGTAATAACAAAGTTTGCGGAGCTAAAGGATTATGTTCTAAGCCAATGCAAAGAAGATAAGAACCATGATAAAACATTACATGAGCTGTTATCTAGAATAATCAGTTTACAGAGGAACATAAATGACCTGATAGAGCTGAAAAGCACAGCAAGAGAACTCCATGATGCAAACACAAGTATCAACAACCAAATCAACCAAGTGGAAGAAAGAATAACAGAGCTTGAGGACTATCTTGCTGAAATCAGGCAGTCAGACAAGATTAGAGAAAAAACAATAAACAGGATCTAACAAAACATCTGAGAACTATAAGACTACATAAAAAGACCAAACCTATGACTGATAGAAATACCTGAAAGAAACGAGGAGAATGGAACCAAATTGGAAAATGCACTTCAGGATATCATCCAGGAGAACTTCCCCAACCTAGCAAGACAGGTCAACATTCAAATTCAGGAAGTTCAGAGAACCCCAATAACATACTCCACAAGAAGATCAACCCCAAGACACATAATCTTCAGATTATCTAAGGTCAAAATGAAGAAAAAATGTTAAGGACAGCCAGAAAGGCCAGATCACTTAGAAAGGGAAGCCCGTCAGACTAACAGCAGACCTCTCAGCAGAAACCCACAAGCCAGAAGAAATTGGGGGCCATTCAACATTCTTAAAGAAAAGAATTTTCAACCTGGAATTTCATATTTGACCAAACTAAGCTTCATAAGTGAAAAAGAAATAAAATAATTTTTAGACAAGCAAATGCTGAAGGATTTCATCACCACCAGGCTTGCCTTGCAAGAGCTCCTGGATGAAGCACCAAACATGATTGGCAAGGGGAAAAATACCAGCCACTACAAAAAGATACTGAAGTACACAGGCCAATGGAACTATGAAGCAACTGCATTAACAACTCTGCAAAATTTACCAGCCAGCATCATGAGGACAAGATCAAATTCTCACATAACAGCACTAACTTTAAATGTAAATGGGCTAAATGCCCAATTAAAAGACACAGAATGGCAAACTGGATAAAAAGACAAGACCCATTGGTGTGCTGTATTCAACAGACACATATCATGTTCTCAATGAGAACACACGAACATGGGGAGGGGAACAACACACACTGGGGCCTGTCAGGGGAGGACACAGATGATGATAGCGTTAGGGAAAATAGCTAATACATGCTGGGCTTAATACATAGGTGATGGGTTGATAGGTGACAGCAAACCACCATGGCATACATTTACCTATGTAACAAATCTGCACATCCTGTATATGTACCCCAGAACTTAAAAGAATAACATAAAATAAAATAAAACAGCTGAATCTTCTCTGTTATTGGTGAGAATGTCTATGTAATTAACTTTAAGGTTCTTATTTCAGTGAAGATCTGATATTCATAGATTATAAAATGGTTAACAACGTCTGAGTTTAAATGATGGTGTCTAATATCTCAGTTTTCAGAAGTAACCTAAATAAACTGTTAAAAATGAAAGAGTTGAGTACATATAAATGGGATAAATGTTTTAGGTAAACTTTTTCTGTAATTTAAAATTTGAAAATTATTTTTGATGCTCATTGAATATCTGGATCATTTCCAATTAAGAAAGGGTTGTGCTATGGGGAAATATATTTCTAAAAATTGTGGAATTGTTCTTATCTATAAAATGCTTATATCTGATAGTTCAAGATTTCTTGCTTTTTAGGGTTTCACTAAAAGTTAAGGCTACTAAGGACAAGAATTATAGTTAATATGTAATTATATACATAAAATGTGCCAAAAAGATGTGTTATTAGTGGCAAAAATAATAAAAATTAAAAGTTATTTCAAATTACATATTTGAGAAAGTTATTTATGACACAAGGTAGTAAGAAATCTGTAAGTAGGGCAAAGAGTTATGAAGAAAGTTATGCTTATAAAAACATATTTTTGGTAAGGAAGGTTGTAAAGAAAAGATAATAATTTTCATGAGAAAGTATCTTGTATGGTAAATTATTTTGGCCTCGAGTAAAATGACTGGTTATCTAAAGAAGAAGAAGAAAATCTGGGACTGAACAGAAAGCTCAAGCATGTCATGGATTGTCTATGTAAGTCATACGTAATTTTTCCTGTTTCTTTGTGTGTCTGTCTTCATACAGATAGAGTGAAAATAGAAAGCTGAAAACGTTTACATAATAAAATATTATTTAAAACATGATAAGGATTTGTAGAAATTTGGCTAATTAACATTTTCGTATTTAAAACTCTTAGTCTTGATTCAAGTAAAATAAGAAATATTGTAAAGAAATGCATTGGCAGTTTGGTGATTCTTTTTCAGTGCAGATAAGCATGAAGCCAGATTTAGCGTAGAACCAAATTTCACGTATCTGCTTGCATTGCTTCATACTATGTTTACTGTTTTGCATGAATATTGCTGGCACTGGAGTATTTACTGATCATGTACCTAGAGTGAATTTCCTGATTGCACGGGATTTATGGTGATATTGGTAGACTTAAAGATATTGAATTGTGTATCAGGAATAAAATATTCATTATATAGGTTTTTAGGCTCTAGGTAACATGTTAGCTTCTAAGATAAACTGAGTAGGAAAAATTTAGGGTTGGTTTTCTGTTTATTTGTTTTTGCTTCTAAATTTTCATTTGTTTGCTGTTTTTTTCTCCTTTGGGTTGGCTTGTGTATTCATATATATAAAACCATTGTGGTTTTTTTTTTAATTAGTTTCTGGTGGAAGGCTTTTATTTTGTTCTGTGAACAGTTATTTTGTTTCCTGTGCATTTCTAGCAAGTCATCAATTGTTCTATTTATCTGAATTCCTAGGCTACATTTGTTGGGCCTGCAGGAATTGACAGAGCACAACAGCCGTTTAGAATTCACTTGGTTTTACTTGCCTCTGATGATCTAGAGAGCTATGAGAGCTTTAAGGCTCCAGGCAAAAGAAAATTGCATAAAAGGCTTTCTAAATAAGTTCTGAACAGAAATTGTACATTATTTATTATTTGAAAAAGTAGGTAAGAATAAAAATGTTTAAATGATGTTTATTTCCAAGGTAATTCAATTCAATTAATAATTTGAGTAGGTTTCACATCTTTCCCTTTAGGTAATGAAGAAATACTATGATATGGCTACGAAGTTTTAACGTTCAAAAAAGATTGGCCTTGTCATTAAATAAATTATATTGATTGGGATTTCTCTCAAACTAATCTGGTTGTATTGAACATTACTAAAATTAAGTGACACTCACTTAGATTATGTAGTAATAAAAATGTGAGACTTTCTAGTGATTTTTTTTATCCCAAGCCATTTACTACTGATGGGCCTTCATGTGTGTGCTTGAAAACAAAACATGTGCAAGTGTTAGACTGGTTTGAAGATTTGGGTGGTGAAAGCTAGCTAATTAGATGTCAGTGCTCTATCTAGAAGCCAATCTTGGAAAGATGTGATAATGCCCTTTTAAAATAGCTGAAAAGAAATTATTTTGTGTTTGTTTTTACTTCATTCTTGTTTCGTTGTATAGTATTTAAGTGAAAGGAGAGTTTTTATCCTTATACTGGTATTTGCATTTACCATTTTTTAATGATGGAGAGAAAAGTTAGTTGTCTTGCTTTGATATGTTTGGCATAGGACCTATGACACTTTTGATGTTTTTCGTCACAGTTCTGTCACTAGAATGCTAGCAATTAGATATATGCAATGAGCAACCTAACTACTTTAATACAATGGTTCGAAATACCGCAGGCAGTAACTCCTAAATGCCAAATCATAGTGTTTTAATTTGTAACATGTTAAAGAGAATAATCAGACTTTCTGTAGTGTAAATATCTTATTAACTAATGCTTGTGCTGGTAAGTTACAGGGCTTTGACTCCTGGGTTGGAAAAAGGCAATGACCCCTGCTAAATTATGAGCATTAACACCGGTTGAAGCATCATCATCACACTCAGGAGAAAGGGGTCAACAAAATGAACTGCTTTTGTGAAACACAAGACTAGAAATTAAACTATTTGATCCCTCTAGGCCCAGGGACTATCATGGAAAAGGTGGGCCTGTGAGATTGTACGGGCCCATCTGATGGACTAGATAAGTTCAAAGATTTTCTGTAATTAAACATTAATATAAAAAGGACACTAATGAAAAACCAGAATCAGGGCATGGATTACAATAACAGGGCTTTCTTAGAGCATTGATCTGATGTTTAATAGAAAATTGAAAACATTGATAAAAAATTATGAAATCTTACCTTGTGGTCAAACTGATTAAAATTAGATTTGTTTATAAGGTTTTATTAAAATTAGCTTTAACATTAGTAATGCACTACTGGAAGGTAAAATTTTGGTTTTTGCTTTTGAACAAAGTGTTTGGAGAGTATTAAGAGATAAAAAGTTTTTGTTTACCTTTTGAGTGAACTGCAGGGAGAAAATGGAGGGGGAAGAGACAGATTTAGTTGGCCTCATGCTGTCTTAAGTATTAGGTGTTACTGTTTGGGAAACTGTGTTTCCTCTGTATGGAAGAGTAAACGTTTTTGTATTATAATTTTGGCTACCTGAATGACAATTTTATAGTAACTTGTGATCTTATTTTGTGATATTGAACGTCAGTGAGACCTTTGAAATCTGATAGACTTTTTCGAGTTTTAAATTCAGTTTTCTGACCTCAAATTTTTTGGATCTTAAGTTTCCTGAAGTTCAAAAGAGACATGTTGGGCTTGCTAGGCTTATTTGTAATGTTAGAATTATAGAGGAGGCATTATCAAATCTGAGATGGTATTTAATTTCCTTTGAGTTATATTTATATAGATGTGTTATTAATATGTGTTCCAGGATTATATGAGATTCCTAAAATTCTGATATGTCTTAATATAGGTTGTCAGTAATATATGATTATTATGTTATATTGTTGTATACCACAGAAATAAACAAATTTCCTTGTCAATTATGTCTTTTATCTATGACTGTCTTAAGACTTTTGTCATCCATCATTGATGTTTTACTTTGTTCCTTCTCAATAAATGTGACTTATAATAAGCTACAGTCCAATGCTTGCTTCTCTGGAGGAAATCATGAAAAGGACTCTTGAATACAAGTTTCTGATAGCTTTGGAGATTGTGTCATTGAATTAGAGAGAAAACTTCCAGGGTACCAATTGAAAGGCTGATGTGTTCATAAAGATTGCTAACCTAATATGAAGTAGAGCAGGAGTTGATTGCATGGATTGAACTAATGGAAGACAGAAATGATTTTTATGGCTTTTATTGTTCCAAATATTGCAGATTCTTTTTGTTTTGTGTCTAAAGTCTGGAGAATCTTTTTCTTTTGAGTTATTTATAGCCTCAAAATATACTTTAAGTGTATTGAGTATGCTTTTATAAACAGAATTTGAGTCATTTCCCTCTCTCTGCCTAATTTCTCCCAAATTTGTAAACTATTTGTGAATATCATTAATTCATGGCAATGTGTTTGTTTGCATACAGTTAATAACCACATGTTTTCTTTTGTAATGTGACACAGTTGAAGGAAATAGTTATTTTCTCAGGGCTTTGACTGAAATGACCTTGTGAGATGTTCCAAGAAAGCCAGTTTAGGAGAGTCTATATGGGCAATGATTCTTGTTGCACTTCGTGTGGGTAATCAGGACAAGTATATGGGACTGAAGCTTATTTTGCAGGTAGATTGGTTCTTCTGTGATTTGTCTTTCGTGGAAGTGGTGGATTGAAGAGAGAACTATTGTATGTCTCAAAATTAACATAGCTCCCAACAACCAACTCCTTATTATACCTTTAACTGCAACCACCAGATACAAATGAGCCATCCAATTCATACCCCACTTTGTAGGACTAGTAATAACAGCAGGAGTAGGACTGGAAGTTAGCCAGATTGCAACTTCCTTATCCTACTACCAATGTTTGTCCAAGGGTTTTATGGAAAGCTTGAATGGCATTGCCCAGAGTATTGTAACATTATGAAATCAAATAAACCCCTTGGCAGTGATCACTTTGCAAAATAAAAGGAGACTAGATCTTCTAACTGCTGCAAATGGTGACTTACGTCTCCTTCAGGAATAATAATCAACCAGGATTAGTAAGAAATGTCACCCTAAAGCCTGCTGACTGGCCTCCAAAATAATGACAACAGCTACCGAGTCATGGGGCTCCTGGTAAAGGACACTAAACTGCATTTCATAGCTCCTTCCCTTGGCCAGCCCATCATTAATAATACTTGCCTTGGTTTTGAACCATGTTTGTTAATTTTTTTTTTTTTTTTTTTTTGAGATGGGGTCTGGCTCTGCCACCCAGGCTGGAGTGCAGCGGAGTGATCTCGGCTCACTGCAAGCTCTGCCTCCCGAGTTCACGCCATTCTCCTGCCTCAGCCTCCGGAGTAGCTGGGATTACAGGCGCCCACCACCACGCCCGACTAATTTTTTGTATTTTTAGTAGAGACTGGGTTTCACCGTGTTAGCCAGGATGGTCTCCATCTCCTGACCTTGTGATCCACCTGCTTTATCCACCCGCTCCATCCCGGATATCCCTATCTGAGACCAGTGAGTTCCACCCCTACCATTCTGTTGAAATTGCACTGGGAAGACCACACCTTCCTTCCTTCTTGCCAAATCAATGGCCTTCTGTTTATATTTTTCCCCTTTGAGTTCCATGCCATGTTCATTAAGCATCACTGAGCGGTGACAGCTTTGAGGATCAGGGTAAGGAATTTGGATGTCATCAGGCCATCAGTGAACAAAAAACCTAATGAATGCTCTTGAGCAAAAAATGACATGATTGGATCTGTGCTTTAAGCAGGTCCAACTGCAGGTTGAGGAGGAAGGATTGAATTGGAGAGAATCTGAAGGCAAATTATGAACAACCAGTTTAAAATTGCTTGAATCCCCGTCCACAAAAAAAATTTCTTGGAGTTGGAGATGACATGAAAAGAGGGTTCTATTGATTCTACCGATAATATTTCAAGTAGTATAGAAGAACAATCCATTCTGAAGGCGGGAGCAAGGGAGGCAGGAATTGTAAAGCAGCATAGTCTTCTAGTTTACTATCCTTACACCGTTCAGTCTGCAATAAGGTATTAAAAAAAGAGGTTTCTTTAGGTTTGGGGGTTTTTTTTCCTAAAAAAAGATTTAATTATAAACTACTGAATTGGCCATAGTAATTATTTCCCCAATATCTAGCCTTAGAGAGAGATCCCAAGAATGTAGGCATGATGCCCAGAGCTGGGAACTCGAGGAGGGGGTATAATTTGTTTAGCTTCACAGCAGGAGACTCTGGCCCTGGCAGAGGAGAAGCTGATGGGGTTTTGGGTGGAGAAGGGAAACTGTAACGTATTTTTCTCATCTGGATGCAAGTTGAAGAGTTGCCAACATCAACAGGGTGTGGCCACCATCTTTCACAAATCCTTGAAAGAAGCTGCAGTGTCCTGTGGGTTTACACAATGCCCACTTCCTTCTGTTTCTTGTGTGTCCTCCCCAAGACACACAAACAGACTTCAAGTACTTTCAAGATGGATATTTGATAAATCAAAAACAAAACACATACATGAGGGAAATCTGGCCTTAGTCAAACAGTAAGAGGTTATTTTTCTTTTAAATTTCCTGCCCACTGATCTTTTGAAAGATAAGTGTTGTCAGGTGATTTTTTAAAAAAAAAATTGCCATCCATTTCTCAGGTCCTTATAGGGGCAGTGGTGTATGTAAGAATGAAGATATTATGTAATAAAGTGTTACAAGAGGCCCTATGCACACAATCAAAAATGTTAGTACATGTCAATCTCCTCTCTTCTTTCTTTTTATTTCACAGAATCAGAATCTCAGGATTTTAAGGAGCCCATAAGGTCAACTAATTCAGATTGTCTTTTAAATCTTAAATCCTGTCACTGTCAAGCATACCATCTTCTCCTTACACACTTCCAGTGATGAGAAATTTAAAGCTTTCTGGGCTATCTTTTCTACTTTTGAACTATAGTATTGTTTTCCTAAAATTCTCTGTCTATCTGTCTTTGTCAGAGGGGTTCTGTAAAACATCTAGTGCTTTACAAAGGTAACTGCTATTGTCTGAAATCATCACATATTTTGGAGCCAAAAACCAGTCTCAGATTGCACTGACTCCAGGGATACCTTATCAGAACCACACCAGGAAAGAGAGAACCAGGAAAGAGAGAACTGGCCTCTCTTTCAACCCCCATCAAGTCCTTCCCTTGGACTTGGTAGCCAATTTAACACAGGTGCATCCAAACAATTTTTACCTCTTTGTCCAAAACCTGTACTATGGGTGCTAGCAGAGATGGGTTTCATTCTTTCTCCAAGCATCTGATCTTCGCCATCTAACTGAAATGCAGAGTGTAAGGAGCTGTAAATGAGTCTGCCCCTTTTTTTCCTTGGAATCATTACTGCGGAATCATGGAAACACAGAATGGGAGAGTGACAAACACTCTTGAAGGTGGGGAAGTTGGAGCAAGCAAGATGCTGCTCCTGCTGCTCTGACTTTAACCAGAAAGGTTGACTTTATCTATTTAATATTCTGAAATTCTGAAGGAAAAATTTGTTTTTAAGTTTCTTCCACATACAAACAGAAGTAAGGAATAAAGGAATGTGGACTAGAAAACACTGATCTAAACTAATCCTTTTATTGTCCATACAAGAGATGAGAAGATTAAGATTCAGACAGGGAAATAATTTTTCCAACAGTCACGTTATAAAGAAGCAGGAGAACTTGAACAAGCATTTTTTTTCTTTTAACTTTCAGGCTACTTTTTTTTTGTATTCTAGACTCATGGGTATATGCAAGTGTATATCTGCAATTTTTGAAAAATCATCCAGTTTACTTGGGGTCCTCTCTAGCTACCTTTGAGACTCTAGGTTTTAGAATAAGGTAGAGCAGAAAGAGCTGCTCTTGAAGATATAAAATATAGATGCTACTTTTTATGTCTGGTACCAATAAATGGTACATTACTCCATGTCTTTTGGCTTTAGTTTTATTACCTATGATGAGAAAGGCTAAGCTTGCTGGTTTCTAGCTCTGATATTGCATTATTTTAGTGTTTTAGATCTATCCCAGAATTTTCTGGACATCTATGCAATATTTTAAATAGGGAAGGCCCCCTGGTTTTAGGATTAGGACAAGTTTACAGTATCTACATAGTAATAATTTGATAACCCTTTTTTAAGCAGTGAACAAGCTATTCATTGGACACACGTAGTGTGCCAGGCACTGTTAACAGAGGAGGGGACAGAAACGATCAAGGTAGACAGCACATTTCTTTTCCTCATGTCAGTTTTTCTAGATTTTCTTCATCATACCCTAGAAAATCATCTGAACTATAAATGCCCACCACACTTCAAATATAGTGTTCATCTGGGAATTACCACATTAGAACTTCATTCCTCTTTATCTTGGTATGTGGCTCAACCCTGCTAAAATGTAAATAGCCCTGCTGAGGTTGAGGACAAGAAAACTCTCCACAATCATTTTCAGAATTCAGATTCCACAGAACCAGTCTTGTCTAGTCACTTGGAATGGGAGAAGAATCATATATATTGCAGTTATATCTTTTCTTTTCTTTTCTTTTTCTTTTTTTCAAGATGAAGTCTCACTCTGTCTCCAAGGCTGGAGTGCAGTGGCACAATCTCGGCTTGCTGCAACCTCCCCCTCCTGAGTTCAAGCGATTCTCCTGCCTCCGCCTCCTGAGTAGCTGGGATTACAGTGCCCACCACCACACCTGATTAATTTTTACATTTTTTTTAGTACAGATGGAGTTTCACCATGTTGGCCAGGCTGTTCTCAAATTCCTGACCTCAAGTGGTCTGCACTCCTCAGTCTCCTGAAGTGCTGGGATTACAGGCATCAGTCACCATGCTCGGCCATTGCAGTTATGTCAATAACATAGTCCTATTGTAACCAATGGAGGGTGTCCAGTTTCTCAACATTTAGAGCAAAGAATTAGGCAAAATGCACAAACAAAGCAATGAAAGATAATTACAGATTTGTAGAAATGAAAGTACACTCCACAGAGTGAGAGCTGGTTAAAGCAAGTGGCTCAGGAGCACTGGTTACAGAATTTTCTGGGGTTTAAATACCCTCTAGAGATTTCCCATTGGTTACTTGGTTTATACCCTATGTAAATGAAGAGGATGAAGTGAAATTAAAAAGTTATTGACTTGGTGTATACCCTATGCAAAAGAAGAGGATGTTTCCTGATATAGCTGAAGTCAAGTTACAAAGTTATTTACTTGAGTATAGAAAGTTGGGGTTTCACTCTCTGGGGACAGGGCATAGCTAAACAAAAAGCAATAAAAACCTCAGCAGAGGTAAATGCCCCTGTCTGACAGCTTTGAAGACAGCAGTGGATCTCGAGCACGGAGGTTGAGATCTGAGAATGGACAGACTGCCTGCTCAAGTGGGTCCCTGATCCCTGAGTAGCCTAACTGGGAGACATCCCCTACTAGGTGCAGATCGACACCTCACACCTCACATGGTGGGGTACACCCCTGAGATGAAGCTTCCAGAGCAAGAATCAGACAGCAACACTCGCTGTTCAGCAATATTCTATCTTCTGCAGCCTCCGCTGCTGATACCCAGGCAAACAGGGTCTGGAGTGCACCTCAAGCAAACTCCAACAGACTAGAGCTGAGGGTCCTGATTGTTAGAAGGAAAACTAACAAACAGAAAGGACATCCACACCAAAACCCCATCAGTACATCATCATCATCAAAGACCAAAGGCAGATAAAACCACAAAGATGAGGAAAAAGCAGTGCAGAAAAGCTGGAAATTCAAAAATTCAGAGCGCATCTCCCCCTCCAAAGGAACGCAGCTCATCGCCAGCAATGGAACAAAGCTGGACAGAGAATGACTTTGACGAGTTGAGAGAAGAAGTCTTCAGTCGATCAAACTTCTCAGAGCTAAAGGAGGAACTACATAACCAGTGCAAAGAAACTAAAAACCTTGAAAAAAGAATGGATGAATGGATAACTAGAATAATCAATGCAGAGAAGACCTTAAAAGAACTGATAGAGATGAAAACCATAACATGAGAACTACGTGACAAATGCGCAAGCTTCAGTAACTGACTCGATCAACTGGAAGAAAGAGTATCAGCGACTGAAGATCAAATGAATGAAATGAAGCGAGAAGAGAAGTGTAGAGAAAAAAGAGTAAAAAGAAATGAATAAAGCCTCTAAGAAATATGGGATTATGTGAAAAGACCTAATCTATGTCTGATTGGTGTGCCTGAAAGTGATGGGGACAATGGAACCAAGTTGGAAAACACTCTGCAGGATATCATCCAGGAGAACTTCCCCAACCTAGTAAGGCAGGTCAACATTCAAATTCAGGAAATACAGAGAACACCACAAAGATACTCCTCGAGAAGAGCAACTCCAAGACACATAATTGTCAGATTCACCAAAGTTGAAATGAAGGAAAAAATGTTAAGGGCAGCTAGAGAGAAAGGTCAGGTTACACACAAAGGAGACCCCATCAGACTAACAGCAGATCTCTTGGCAGAAACTCTACAAGCCAGAAGAGAGTGGGGGCTGATATTCAACATTCTTAAAGAAAAGAATTTTCAACCCAGAATTTCATATCCAGCCAAACCAAGTTTCATAAGTGAAGGAGAAATAAAATCCTTTACAGACAAGCAAATGCTTAGAGATTTTGTCACCACCAGGCCTGCCCTATGAGAGATCCTGAAGGAAGCACTAAACATGGAAAGGAACAACAGGTACCAGCCATTGCAAAAAATATGTCAAAATGTAAAGTCCATCAACGCTAGGAAGAAACTGCATCAACTAGTGAGAAAAATAACCAGCTAATATCATAATGACAGGATCAAGTTCACACATAACAATATTAACCTTAAATGTAAATGGACTAAATGGTCCAATTAAAAGACACAGACTGGCAAATTGGATAAAGAGTCAAGACCCATCAGTTTGCTGTATTCAGGAGACCCATCTCACATGCAGAGACACACATAGGCTCAAAATAAAGGGGTGGAGGAAGATCTACCAAGCAAATGGAAAACAAAACAAAAAAAAGCAGGGGTTGCAATCCTAGTCTCTGATAAAACAGACTTTAAACCATCAAAGATCAAAAGAGACAAAGAAGGCCATTACATAATGGTAAACAGATCAATTCATCAGGAAGAGCTAACTATCCTAAATATATATGCACCCAATACAGGAGTACCCAGATTCATAAAGCAAGTCCTTAGAGATTTACAAAGAGACTTAGGGTCCCATACAATAATAATGGGAGACTTTAACACCCCACTGTCAACATTAGACAGATCAACAAGACAGAAAGTTAACAAGGATATCCAGGAATTGAACTTAACTCTGCACCAAACGGACCTAATATACATCTACAGAACTCTCTACCCCAAATCAACAGAGTATACATTCTTCTCAGTACCACATCACACTTATTCCAAAATTGATCACATAGTTGGAAGTAAAGCACTCCTCAGCAAATGTAAAAGAACAGAAATTATAACAAACTGTCTCTCAGACCACACTGCAATCAAACTAGAACTCAGGACTAAGAAACTCAATCAAAACCACTCAACTACATGGAAACTGAACAACCTGCTCCTGAATGACTACTGGGTACACAACGAAATGAAGGCAGAAATAAAGGTGTTCTTTGAAACAAGTGAGAACAAAGACACAACATACCAGAATCTCCGGGACACATTTAGAGCAGTATGAAGAGGGAAATTTATAGCACTAAATGCCCACAAGAGAAAGCAGGAAGGATCTAAAATTGACACTTTAACATCACAATGAAAAGAACTAGAGAAGCAGAGCAAACACATTCAAAAGCTAGCAGAAGGCAAGAAATAACTAAGATCAGAGCAGAACTGAAGGAACTAGAGACACAAAAAGCCCTGCAAAAAATCAATGAATCCAGGAGCTGGTTTTTTGAAAACATCAACAAAATTGATAGACTGCTAGCAAGACTAATAAAGAAGAAAAGAGAGAAGAATCAAACAGATGCAATAAAAAATGATAAAGGGGAGACCACCACTGATCCCACAGAAATACAAACTACCATCAGAGAATACTATAAACACCACTACCCAAATAAATTAGAAACCCTAGAAGAAATGGATAATTTCCTGGACACTTACACTCTCCCAAGACTAAACCAGGAAGAAGTTGAATCCCTGAATAGACCAAGAGCAGGCTCTGAAATTGAGGCAATAATTAATATCCTACCAACCAAAAAAAAGTCCAGGACCAGACAGATTCACAGGAGAATTCTACCAGAGGTACAAGGAGGAGCTGGTACCATTCCTTCTGAAACTATTCCAATCAATAGAAAAAGAGGGAATCCTCCCTAACTCATTTTATGAGGCCAACATCATCCTGTTACCAAAGCCTGGCAGAGACACAACAAAAAAAGAGAATTTTAGACCAATATCCCTGATGAACATCGATGCAAAAATCCTCAATTAAATACTGGCAAACCGAATCCAGCAGCATATCAAAAAGCTTATCCACCATGATCAAGTGGGCTTCATCCCTGGGATGCAAGGCTGGTTCAACCTCTGCAAATCAATAAATGTAATCTAGCATATAAACAGAACCAAAGACAAAAGCCACATGATTATCTCAATAGATGCAGAAAAGGCCTTTGACAAAATTCAACAGTCCTTCTTGCTAAAAACTCTCAATAAATTCAGTATTGATGGAACGTATCTCAAAATAATGAGAGCTATTTATGACAAACCCACAGCCAATATCATACTGAATGGGCAAAAACTGGAAGCATTCCCTTTGAAAACTGGCACAAGACAGGGACGCCCTCTCTCACCACTCCTATTCAAGTGCTGGAAGTTCTGGCTAGGGCAATCAGGCAAGAGGAAGAAATCAAGGGTATTCAGTTAGGAAAAGAAGAAGTCAAATTGTCCCTGTTTGCAGATGACATGATTGTATATTTAGAAAACCCCATTGTCTCAGCCCAAAATCTCCTTAAGCTGATAAGCAACTTCGGCAAAGTCTCAGGATACAAAATCAATGTGCAAAAATCACAAGCATTCTTATACACCAGTAACAGACAAACAGAGAGCCAAATCATGAATGAACTCCCATTCACAACGGCTTCAAAGAGAACGAAATACCTAGGAATCCAACTTACAAGGGATGTAAAGGACTTCTTCAAGGAGAACTACAAACCACTGCTCAGTGAAATAAAAGAGGACACAAACAAATGGAAGAACATACCATGCTCATGGATGGGAAGAATCAATATTGTGAAAATGGCCATACTGCCCAAGGTAATTTATAGATTCAATGCCATCCCCATCAAGCTACCAATGACTTTCTTCACAGAATTGGAAAAATCTACTTTAAAGTTCATATGGAACCAAAAAAGACCCTGCATTGCCAAGACAATCCTAAGCCAAAAGAACAAAGCTGGAGGCATCATGCTACCTGACTTCAAACTATACTACAAGGCTACAGTAACCAAATCAGCACGGTACTGGTACAAAAACAGAGATATAGACCAATGGAACAGAACAGAGCCCTCAGAAATAATACCACACATCTACAACCATATGATATTTGACAAACCTGACAAAAACAAGAAATGGGGAAAGGATTCCCTATTTAATAAATGGTGCTGGGAAAATTGGCTAGCCATAAGTAGAAAGCTGAAACTGGATCCTTTCCTTACTCCCTATATGAAAATTAATTCAAGATGGATTAGAGCCTTAAATGTCAGACCTAAAACCATAAAAACCCTAGAAGAAAACCTAGGTAATAGCATTCAGGACATAGGCATGGGCAAGGACTTCATGTCTAAAACACCAAAAGCAATGGCAACAGAAGCCAAAATTGACAAATGGGATCTAATCAAACTAAAGAGCTTCTGCACAGCAGAAGAAACTACCATCAGAGTAAACAGGCAACTTACAGATTGGGAAAAATTTTTTGCAATCTACTCATCTGACAAAGGGCTAATATCCAGAACCTACAAAGAACTCAAACAAATTTACATCAAAAAAGTGGGCAAAGGATATGAACAGACACTTCTCAAAAGAAGACATTCATACAGCCAACAGACACATGAAAAAATGCTCATCATCACTGGCCATCAGAGAAATGCAAATCAAAACCACAATGAGATACCATCTCACACCAGTTAGAATGGCGATCATTAAAAAGTCAGGAAACAACAGGTGCTGGAGAGGATGTGGAGAAATAGGAACACTTTTACACTGTTGGTGGGATTGTAAACTAGTTCAACCATTATGGAAAACAGTATGGCGATTCCTCAAGGATCTAGAACTAGAAGTACCATATGACCCAGCCATCCCATTACTGGGTATATACCCAAAGGATTATAAATCATGCTGCTATAAAGACACATGCACACGTATGTTTATTGCGGCACTATTCACAATAGCAAAGACTTGGAATCAACCCAAATGTCCATCAGTGACAAACTGGATTAAGAAAATGTGGCACATATACACCATGGAATACTATGCAGCCATAAAAAAGGATGAGTTCGTGTCCTTTGTAGGGACATGGATGCAGCTGGAAACCATCATTCTCAGCAAACTATCACAAGAACAGAAAACCAAATACTGCATGTTCTTACTCATAGGTGGGAATTGACCAATGAGATCACTTGGACTCAGGAAGGGGAACATCACACACCGGGTCCTATTGTGGGGAGGGGGTAGGGGAGTGGGATAGCATTAGGAGATATACCTAATGTAAATGACGAGTTAATGGGTGCAGCACACCAACATGGCATATGTATACATATGCCACAAACCTGCACGTTGTGCACATATACCCTCGAACTTAAAGTATAATAAAAAAAAAAGAGAGAGAGAGAGAGAAAGTACAGCTTAAAAAAAAATACCACTATCATTCTTCACAGAATTAGAAAAAACAATTCTAAAATTCATATAGAACCAAAAAAAGAACCCACATAAAAACAAACAAACAAACAAACAAACAAAACGAAGAACCCAGAATCAGGATCAGGATGAGAAGTGCTTAAAGAGGGAGGTGGTGGCAAAGAGGACAAAGTTGTAGAATTTTATATTTTTGTTTAAAGCAGGTCTTGTCTGTCTTTGTAAATAGTTATTTTAGCTCATTGAAAGTAACATAAACATTCATTTATTTATTTTGCTGTAACCAGAATAAATAGATGTTCTCTGAAATCTGTTCTCAGTCTTCAAATAGACTTATAAACCAGCTTGGTAAAACCTAGAAAATAGTTGCCCAACCACATCTGTAGGGCATCTGTGGCCTTTCACCCATAGTGCCTGCTGTCTGTTCTTTGAAGAGACTCTGATTCTTTGATCCTGCTTGGAGTGATGCGGAGGATAGGCCCTCTTCTGGGAAGCCATAATAATGTGGTATTCCCTGCTGAGAGAGCCCACCCTGAGCTTTTCTTTAAAAAGCTTTCTGAAACCAGGAACATGGGCAAGCATGGAGTCATTGGGAATTATGTATCCTATTGACTCTTGTGCATTGCAACATCAAGTTATCCCTTAAAATAGACCTGGAAATAGCTCTGAAAATCATCCAGAGCTGATGTGACTTGGGGAAAGTATAATTACCCTGAACTTGCTTGATCTCAAAAGTGGCATTTTGTTGGCAGGTCTTGATCTCAAGAAAGAGAGGCAGTTGTGGCTGGAGGCAGTCGGTTAGGTTGATGAATGTTCACTGGAGAGGGCTGCTCAGCTGCTTCCCAGATGCTGGGAAAGACCTCATCTATGCGAGGCCATAAAAAGCCACACAAGTGAGGACACCTCAGTCTATGTGGATGTTGATGGTTTGGGGAAGGGAAGAGTTGGGGCAAAGAGGAGGGAAAGCTATAGGTCATGATGTATCCGTTTATTTTATTGAATCATTAATTAGTCCTGAAAATCTAAAATTAGTCTTGAAATTGTCTCTGCCAGATGAGGCAAGATGACAGAAAAATAACAAAAACCAGGTTGTTTCTGTGCACTGCCTACATTATATCTTTGGCTGAGGTCTCAAGACATCACTCTTCTCAAGTTGCTCACCAATTAGTTCAATCAATTTAAAAGCAACCACACCTGGCAAAGAATGCCTTCTTACCCATTTATTGCCTCTCCTCAACACCAAATTTCAATATCCATAATGCAGAAAAAAAAAATCTAGATTGACTTTATCTCATTGTGATTATTTCACTTTTCTGTATGCCTCTCAAGTCAACATTTATTTAGCCCTCTATGTTTAATGGTGCTGTGCCAGGTATAGTGGCAATGAGAAATATGCATCAGACAATGTTAAGGTTGATGTCCCTCTAATGCTCTGGCTATACATTGTCTTGATTTCCATACCTCACCAACTTCAAATTCTATGCCACCCCAGTCACATGACTTGGCAGCCCCATTCCAGCCCTCACCATAATAGAAAATTGCTTAATTCTAAAATCTCAAACTCTAAAATTTCCCTTTACTAAAGCTGCCTGTTCTACTCTGCAACTCCCAGCCAATCTATTCTTGGTTTTCATGAGTTCGTGCTTCTCAGGCTCTCCCAAATTCCTAAGCCCATTAGCCCAGCCCTCAGTGAATCCCACCACCATCCCTCACCATGTTGGTTTTTTCCCATGATATCCATAACCTTAGTCAGGTTGCTGGTGGGCTTAGCTATTTAAATGAGGCCTCTTTTCCCACAAGGACATTCACTGCTTCCTCAAATTTTTTCTGAGCTTCTTTTTGATTTCCTATCCTCTTCCCCACAGCCACCTCAAGACAACCTTTCTTGACACCCTCAGCTGGATATGATTTCTCCCTTTTCTGAACTCTCATAGCTTGTACTTGTTATACCCTCATGGTTCTCAGAACTTTCTGACTCAGATAATAGTCGTGTCTATTTGTGTAGTTTCTCTTCGAGGTCTTTTAGGGTTGAAGTTCTTATTCGTCTTAATTTTTTTTTTTTTTTTTTTTTTTTTTGAGACAGAGTCTTGGTCTGTCGCCCAGGCTGGAGTGCAGTGGCCGGACCTCAGCTCACCGCAAGCTCCTCGCCTCCTGGGTTCACGCCATTTCTCCTGCCTCAGCCTCCCGAATAGCTGGGACTACAGGCGCTCGGCCACCTCAGCCTGGCTGTTTTTGTATTTTTTAGTAGAGACTGGTTTCACCATACAGCTGTGATGGTCTCGGATCTCCTGACTCCTGATCCGGCCTCGGCCACCCCAAAGCTGGGATTACAGGCTTGAGCCACTGCACCCGGCCCTTATTCGTCTTTATATTTCAGTGCTTAGCACAGGTGCCCCAGCACTGCAAGATGCCGAGTGACTATTTTCTGAATTGAATTGGACAACTTTTCTACAAAGGAACTTTTAAAAAATAATAGCTTCACCAGGATATCAGCTGCAAAGTTTGGAGGGAGTAGCTTTAAAAAGAAGCATAATAAAATGCACACTGAGAATTATTAGTTTTCTATTGCTGCATAATGGATTAACACAAATTTATCAGCCTAAAACAACAGACTTGTATTATGTCATAGTTTTGTAGGTCATAAGCTCAACACAGCTTGGATAGGCTCTCTGCCTATAGTCTCCCTCCTGAACAGGGTGAGGACATTGAGGTTGTTTAGCTCCACCCACCTTTTCAAGCAGAATGTCACCTCTTTCTGCAACTTGTCAAGTAGAAAGAGGACATTTTAACATTCCTTTTGCAGATGAGAAGTCATAGGTTGAAGTTACTTGGAAATAACTTTCTGCTTACTTCAAGGAGGAATTTTTCTTAAAGTCAAAAATTTTTTATATTTATCCAAAGAAAAAAGGGACTGACTTGAGCGGTTGCAAACCCTTGGGATAAAGACAACTTCTGGAAACAGAGCAGAGGTGGATTTATTCAGCCTTTTTCAGACATTCATGCCAAGATATTTGTAGGGATAATCCCAGCTGGAATGTCAACTAGGAAAAAGAATATCTTGTTATGGCCATTGCAGAAATGTGTTAACATTCTGTCCCCTTGAGTGACCCTGGTGCTGAGGCATGTCTGGGCCCTCCTCTGCTGATCATTTGCTAGGTCATCTTCAGCAAATGCAAGCTAGCTTGTACTCCCTCACCCATCAGATGTGGGCTTATAGCCAGGCTGTCATGAAGACCGGATGTTGATGGATATAAACTTTAAAAGAGTTACGCCCTTGAAAGGCAATTTTATCATTACCTCTAGTCACACCACTACCTTTGTGTTAACTTTTCTGTTACTGGAGCATCTTAGGATGGACCTCCCTCTACTGATTGTTGAAAAACTGACAAGTTTTACGTTGTGGTATCTCATTTTAGGAGACATCCAAACACATACAATACTTTGTTCAATTCTACAGGCCACCTCATATTCATTGGTTAATTTGTTTCTTCTTGGGTAGGTGCTGTGGCTCACACCTGAAATCCCAGCCCTTTGGGAGACCAAGGTAGGTGGATAACCTGAGATCTGGAGTTTGAGACCAACCTGGTTAACATGGCAAAACGCTGTCTCTACTAAAAATACAAAAATTAGCCAGGCAAGGTGGCATGCATCTGTGGTCCCAGCTATTTGGGAGTCTGAGGCATGGGAATTGCTTGAACCTGGGAGGCAAAGGTTGCGGTAAGCCAAGACCACACCATTGCACTCTGGCCTGAAGGACAGAGCGAGACTCCATCTCAAAAATAAATAAATAAGTAAATAAAATAAAATAAAAATGTCTTCTTCACAGCCATGTAACACAATCCTAACAATTCATAGAACTCAAATCCGTACAAGTCAAGCCACACTTTGAATGCATAAAAAGAAATCGCTATTACAAAGAAATGTGGTGAATTTCTTCATCATACTTCTAAGGGGCTGTCTTTCTTTCCTTTGTCATTTGACTCAGTTCTGTCCCAAGAACATGGAGTTACTCACTACATGTCTTGTTGATGAATGATATATTTGGACCATGCCACAGCAACAGGTGGGGAATGGCTGGAATCCTGGCAGTCTTGGTTCATCATGGCTCTACTGGAGCTTGAGGTCTGAGACTGTGCAGGGTTATGCAGGGACCACACAAGGACATGGGGTTTGAATAGTGTACTAGGTTTCTGAGTTTAAGGGTGCCTGCTTTCATTGCTATCAGAAAAAGAGGGGGTTTTTGTTGTTGCTGTTGTTGTTGTTTATGGTGACTTACTCAGGAACAGAGATGAGGTAGTATTTTACTAGATTTTAAAATTTTTCTAAGGACGTTTAATTTCCATGGCTCACTTCCTTTTTCCCTTTCATTTAAAAATCTCTAAGGAACATCTACCTCGGAAACGGTGCCTTCCCATGTAGCAGGACGAGCCACAGACAAAACCCCTCAGACAGCAAGGTAGTGAAGGGAGTGGCTTTAATCAGTTGGGAGTATCGGCAGGCTAGCGTCTTAAAATACGAGCTCCTCAGGTACTCAACTTCTGTCTCTTTTAAGGGCTCACAACTCTAAGGGGGTCCACGTGAGAGAGTCATGATTGATTGAGCAAGCCAGGGGGTATGTGACAGGGGCTGCGAGCACCAGTGGTCAGAGTGAAACACAACCGAAAAGGAGGTTTCACAATGTCCTTCCATACAATATCTGGAATCTATAGATAACAGTTGCTCGGTCAGGGGTTGAATTTTAACTACCAGACTTAGGTCAGGCAGGCCTAGGCCTGGTTTTGGGTCTGGTTCCTTGGTTTCGGGTCTGGTTCACAAATGGGGGCTACCTGCGTTGGATTTTACTTCTCTTTCCTTTCTGAGTATAAAACAGTATAAAACAATATAAGAGGTCTCTCTCTTCCTCATTTCCCCCTTTGAGACTCTCACTTTTATTAGTGGGAGTTCTCACTCTTATTTTCCTTTATTCATGTCTGTGCTATGGGTGTGGTAGACTACATGAGTACATTTGTGTTGAAGCATTCTGGTGAACTAAGGTAGCGATGAGGCTTTTTATCATTTGAAGAAGTACAGGTAGCAAACAAGGGAGCAGTAAGCAGGTTTCCTATTACTATTATAACTCTTATCATAAGAGTTTTAAATCTTCTTAGTGCTGGGAACCAATTTCTAAACATAGCCTTAGGACCAAATCCATGCCACACTTGCATGGGCACATGTGCTAGTTTTGTTATATCTTTAACTATGTCTTCATCTACTTACCCCTGATCATCTATGTGTAGACAGCAATTAGTAAGGTTAAATTTCTTACAAACCCTTCCTTCAGCTGCTAGCAAGTAGTCCAGAGCTAGTCTATTTTGATAGATAGCATTCTTCATCTGAATTTCTTACCGGGCTAGAATAGTCAAGGCTTAACCAGTTTTATTAGTGATGATTTCTAAAACAGCTTGCAACCATATGATTCAGATGAGCATGTAAACGGGGGTCCAGTATCCCCATGAGCCATCTTGTGTCTAAGTGGCAGGCCTATAGTATTGTATAATTTTTTTAAGAGGCCATTCATCATCTTTTTAATTATCTATGCCTACGTTTCACTTTTTGCCGGAAGCATAGACAGGGAAGCCCAGGAGTTCACGTGTTTTTTATGGGTAGTAGGAAGAAAGATGGTTTAATAGTGCCAATAACACAACTACCTGTCCACTGGTCAGGCAGCTTAGCGTAGGTTCTATGTCCACATATCCAGTATAGCCTAGTGGGTGCCATCTAGTCCCAGTGGGATTCTGGGTGGGCTTAAACAGTCTGCAACTTTGGAAATTTACTGAATGGATTTCTATCTGTGTGGTTTGAACTCCACCATCTAACTGCTTTTGTGGTACCATTATACAGTTTCTGTCCTAGGCAACTAAGTCATCCTACAGAATGAGCGAATTTTTTCCTTTTTCTAGCTATGCAATATTGTCCAATAATTGAGACTTTAGAACCTAGAAATGATCAGGGTGATTCTTTAGGGCCAGGAATTCGTCAGGAATTGGGTCTGTAGGCACTAATTCTTGGGCTTCTTATGGCCATTGATCTCCTATTACAGTTCTTTCACAAACATAACATTGAGAGACTGGAGCACATACCTTGGATAGAATAGCACTATACAAACAAGTTTCTTTTAGAGTCCTGGTACACTTATAATAACCATAAAATAATAGGACTGTAACAATCTTTTGTCCTACCTCAGTGACTTGATGTATACACTGGGAACAGTCCTCAGTCTGAGGAAGGTCAGTTGAAGTCCTTACTGTACAAGTCCAAATTTTAAGGAAAATGAGTCCTGCGATGAGTTCTCATGCTTTGGCCATGCATGCACCAGTCAGCTTCTGGGTGTGACTGGAGCAGGGCTTGTCGTCTTTTTCAGAGTGACTTTGCAGGGGTTGGCAAAGCTGCTCCCATCCATGTACAGCTCCCAGTCTACTGATATTTAAGGATGGTCTCGGAGGTTGGGCCCACTAGAATAAACTGAGTCTAATATCTCTACACAGTTATGTTTAACTGGGCTCTCTGACACCAGGAGTAAGGTGGCAGGGTTTAGAGTGTTACAAACTTCAATGGTTATGTGGGGATTTTCACAGAGCAAGCTTTGGTATCTAGTTAGTCAAGCATTCATTAGCTAATGGTGTCCTTTGGTATTTATTAAAGTCACCACAGCATGGGGGCCAGCCTTTGGAAACCCCGTCTAGTTGTTTCGAGAGACAGGCCACTGGCCTTGGACAGGGCCCTACAGTCTGGGTTAAAACTCCAACTGCCATTTTTTTTGACATGTAGAGTGTAAAAAGTTTTGTCAGGTCAGGTAGCCCCAGGGCTGGGGCCAACCTGTGTTTTTCTTTTAACTCATGGAAAGCTTGTTGCTGTTGGTTGTAATAGATGTAGTTTATCTAATTTATATTTTTATTAACTGTCACCCACTAAAATATTGAATTAAGTCCTGTAGCTATTTGATTTCAAGCTTTAAATTGATCTGGTATTCCTTGCAGGGCTCCAATTGCATCTAAACAGATGTGAGAGTTGAAAGACCTACAAGGGGCTTCTCTCACTTTACGATGTCTTTTTTTTTTCTTCCTCTGGTTGATGAAATGCCAGGGTGAAAGGGATAGCCAAATGGACTAAAGCACAAGTGCCACTCTAGTTATTCATCAGAGTGCCCAGTAAAGGTCCACCACAATACCACCACACATCTGCTCGGGGATGAACAAGGGCTGACTGATTGATAAGCTCTTGAAAATTCTTAAGCTCATCACATCCCTTCAGGTCTCCAAGGAATGCTAAGTTTCCTCCCTGTTGTGAGAGACACAAAGTGAACTTAGTGTTGGGAGATGGAGGCTGGATGGCCCTCGGGGGCTGACCCACAGGTTGCCAGACTTTGGGACATAGCAGGGAGAGCTTGGCATGACTTATTACTTCAGGCTGTAGAATCCTTGAAAAGAGCTACTATGCAGCCCATGCCTGGTCAACTGGAGGACCACCTTAGTGGAAGGCGAGCAATCAGGGCCTCTGGCCTGCCATGTGCACAAGCATAACAATTCTTTTGTTTAACATGCAGATGGAATATGTGATCCACTCCAACCAGGCATTTGCTTCTTGGTATGCTGTCTTAATTGCCAAAGTTTGTTTTAAGTCTTTAACTTCTATGATCCTCTAGTAAAATGAATGTTTTCTTTAGCACCTATTTTTATTAGTTTTTAGACCAAAGAAAGCCAAATACCATTTTACATTTAACAATGCTTTTTGTATGATTTTTATACTAGATAAGCTAAATTTTACCTTTATATTAGTGTGTTATTAATGTTAAACTTAATTTTAATAAAACCTTGTAGACATATTTATCCAATTTTTCATGCTTGACCATAAGGTAAGATTTTATAGACTCTTTTTAACCTTTTATAATTTTTGTTAAAGAGCAGGTCGGTGCTTTCAGAGAAACCTGTTGCATTTTTCCTTTAGTGTCCAGTTCACAGAAAAACTGGCTGATATCTTTTTAACTTTAGTTAATATGTTTACACACAGAATTTTCTTTACAATTGACATTTTAAAACTTTCTTAAACTTTCAAACAATTTTTTTAACCTTTTAATGTAGGTAAAAATCCACATTTTTATGCCTCCTTATAATCTTTTTACCAAAGGTATATTTTACTTTTCTTACACACCTTGCACATAAACTGTTTTTTCAATAGTACTTAGAAAGCCTTATTATTTTTAAATGATATGACATTTTTTGAATAATTTTTTATAACTTCTTTTTCTTTCATGACTTTCACAGACAATTCTTCGACATGCCTCAACTTTCTGACTTATTGCAAACATTTTTTTCTTTAAACAACCAGTTAATTTATTTCAGGACAAGAATCTACCATATAACACTCCTTTTACATAAATACTGCCTCTCCCTTTTTTTTCCTTTTTTTTATCCTTTTTTTTTTTTTAAGATAACCATTCTCTTTTTTTTTTTTTTTTTTTAAAAGCAAACTTTCTTTATGTCTATGGACTAGACTGTCTAAGGCCACAAGATTGGAAGTTACTATAATACATGTTACACTGTTAACTTTTAGCAAACTTTACTTTTATTGAAAACCTTGTAAGTTTGGGATTTTAATTATCCTTTGCTATTAATAAGACCTTGTTTAGTCTAAATTAACTTAGAGTTGGTATAGATGGCCTTTTTTTTTTCTGTTAGCAAAGCAGCTGCCTCTACAGATTGAATGCATGTGGGCCATCTGCGGGTTACTGAGTTAAGGATTTTTGATAAGAAGGCCTCAGTGCTTTCGGGATACGCCCTTGTTTACACTGACAAAAAAGTGGTATTACAGTGTTACAGGGCTACTGAGAATACCTTTAGTTATCAATTATAGATTTTAAATTTACCTTGGCTTTTAAAGGAATAGGGTATACTGTTTTTTTCTTAAGTACTTGTATATTTCTCTTCCTCTTTTTCTTTCTCTCTTTGACTTTCTGTCTCTGTCTCTCTGACTTTCCTTTTGCCTCTGTCTCTTCCTCTCTGCCTCTCTCTTTCTCTGTCTCTCTCTTTTCTTGACTCCTTCTTTGTCTCTCTCTCTCTTTGCCTTTTTTTCTCTCTGTCTCTTTCCTTTCTCTCTGCTGGTCTTTCCTTGTCTCTGCCATCCACTTATGCTGCTGTTCTCTTACCTACTGTGGTGGGGAAGGGGGTCTAAAATCAACTATAACTGTCTATGTACAGAAACTGATCTGGGTGCCTTGACTTACAGGTTACCTTGTGCCATACTTTTGAAACAAGGGACCTGTCTAGGCTTCCTTCTGATGGCCAACCCACCTCTAATGCTGGCCAGTCTATTTCACACAAAGTTCTAAGTTGTCCTAGTGTCATAGTAACACCATAATCTCCCTTAAATCCTTTCTTGAAATTTTTCAATATAGTTCCTAGTGGGGTGGGCTTATTTGTGCCTGACCCATGCTTCTTCGAGACAAAACACCACTCTCACACCGTACGCACACCACAAAACAAAGAACAGGTAAAAAGGCACACACACTTTTGCAGTTTACACCAAACCAAAATCAAAACCAAAATCAAGTATCCAGAAATCCAAGCCAGGTCAAAACCAAAACCAAAGTATCAAGCAATCTAAGTCAAGTCAAAAACAAAAACCAAAGTGCCGGTACAGGCACACCCTGGGTGATCAGACCACTCTTCCATTCAAATGGAGTAGGCAAGTTCCCAAGACCAGTCCTGTCAAGCAATTCAAGCCAAACCAAAACCAAAACCAAAACCAAAACCAAAGTGCCAATAAAGGCACGCCATGGGTGATCAGGCCACGCTTCCACTCAAATGGAGTGGGCAAGTTCCTAAGACCAGTCCTGTCAAGCAATTCAAACTAAGTCAACACCACAACCAAAGTCCTGATAAAGGCACGCTGTGGGTAATCAGGCCACGCTTCCACCCAAATGGAGTGAGCAAGTTTCAAAGACTAGTCTTACCAGGTTTTAGATGTCTGGACTCCAAGTGCCAGCTTCTTCCCGGTGTTCAGCCACTGCGTTGATCCTCCACCGGGGCCTGCCACACACTGCTCTGGCTAGGCGTCCCATCCAGGCAAATGCCTACCCAGGAGCGCTCTCAGGATCCCTGTGGGGCTGGTCGGAGTCCCCTGCAGGGATGTTCCACAGGTCAGGCTAAAGCCGCCTAAGGAGCTGCCTGGATCATCCGCCAATCACCTCGCTTCCGGGTCAGGGAACCAAGAAATGTAGCAGGACAATCCGCGGACAAAGCCCCTGACACCAAGATAGTGATGGGAGTGGCTTTAATCAGCTGGGAGTATCGGCAGGCTAGCGTCTTAAAATACAAGCTCCTCAGGTGCTCAACTTCAGTCCCTTTTAAGGGCTCTCAACTCTAAGGGGGTCCACGTGAGGGGGTCCACGTGAGAGGATCATGATCCATTGAACAAGCCAGGGGGTACATGACTGGGGCTGTGAGCACTGGTGGTCCCAGTGAAACAGCACTGAACAGGAGGTTTCACAAAGTCCTTGCATACAATGTCTGGAATCTATAGATAACAACAGTTGCTAAGTCAGGGGTCAAATTTTAACTACCAGGCTTAGGTCAGGCAGGCCCAGGCCTGGTTTCCGGTCTGGTTCCTTGGTTTCGGGTCTGGTTCCTAGGCCCCGGGTTACCTGCCTTTCATTTCACTTCTCTTTCCTTTTTTGAGTATAAAACAATATAAAACAATATGAGAGGGTCTCTCTCTTCCCTCACCCAAGAATGTCACCTTTGGTCCGGTGTACTTTCAAGTTTCTTTCTTTCTTTCTTTTTAAACTTCTGTATTGAGGCATACTTCATATATTATAAAAGTCACCCACTTAAAGTGTGCAATTCAATGGTTTCTAGTCTATTCACAGTTTTAAAACCATCACCAAAATCTAATTTTAGAAACTTCTATCGAAAGAAATACCATACTCTTCCCAACCGGATCTCAAGGCAGCCACTAATCCTCTTTCTGTCTCTAAATATCTGTCTATTCTGAAGATTTCATTGAAATGGAATCTGACAATCTATGGTCCTTTGTGAATGGCTTTTCCACTTAGCATGAGGTTTTCACGGTTCATTCATGTTGTATGTGGCATGTGACAGTACTCTATTCCTTTTTTATGGCCAAATAATATTCCATTTAACAGATATGCCATCCTCTTTCTTTTGATTAATCAGCTTTCCATGCTCTGAGCCACCAGATCTCTTACCTATTCTCAGTATTTCCCTCTCTGGGGAGGCCATATCTCTTTCTAGGGGAGATTCGATCTGTGTTTTGCTATAACTAGCCCCAACTGCCTTGTTGCTTTTCATAATTATAGTATCTGAAGGGTTTGCAGGTCTGTTAATATGGCCTGCTTTTTTCCCTGCTGATTCTCAGTTACAGGGGCTTGACTCTATATGTTTGCTTTTTTTGTTAACTATAACATTTTTCTTGTTTGTTTATTTTGTTGAACATAATCTATGGGAATTCTTGCTTATTTATAGTGAAGATATGGCCCTCTGGGCTTTCTCTGCAGGTTACCTTCAAGATTACCTGGGGTGTTCCTTGAACCTGATCTTCTGGCCCTCCGCCACCCACATAGTCTACACAGCAGGAGCTCCAGGTCTCCAGCTTCAACAAGACTCCCAAAAATGAAAGCCATTTTTGGCCCTTGTTTACTTCCCTGGTTTCGTGGTTTCACATCATTGAGGGCTTAGCTTATTCCTCATTTTCACTAAATGGAAATACATATTTAAGATGATTTTGTTTCAAATCCAGCATGTCAGTTGTTTCAGATAGGAGAGTCATTTAGATATATATAATTCACCATTCTGTGAGATGCAGGAATCCTTTGTAAACCTCATTTTCTTGTTCTTTTAACCACATTTTTCATTCCCCTCCTGACCGTTTTTGTTTTGTTTTGTTTGAGACAGAGTCTCTCTCTGTCATCCAGGCTGGTATGCAGTGGTGCCATCTCAACTCACGGCAGCCTCGCCCTCCTGGGTTCAAGTGATTCTCCTGCCTCAGCCTCCTGAGTAGCTGCGACCACAGGTGCATATCACCACACCTGACTAATTTTCTTTTTTGGTATTTTTAGTAGAGATGGGGTATCACCATGTTATCCAGGATGGTCTTGATCTCCTGACCTCGTGATCCACCCACCTCAGCCTCCCAAAGTGTTGGGATTACAGGCTCTGATCTTCTTTTTTTGACATGTCAGTAGCATCTATTTCATGATTTAAGACAATTGCTTTTCCTGATGTCTTTATCGGTCTGATATTGCCATGCTTTCTTGGTTTTCATTCATAAGATCTTGTTTCCTTGAATACTTGGAGATTTGTGTAACCCGACTTTCCTTAGAAGGTTATTTGGGAGAATTGTTTTGAGTCTGGGTTTAAGATTCTTTTTTAAGAATTTGGAGAGAATTTGCATTTGCTTTGACTAGCCTTTGAGGGAACTTACAACCTGGGACTTTAAAATAAGTTATCAGCTAAAGATTCCTTAAACTGCATGTGTAGCATGAATTAAGACCACAAACCTCCATTAGGGCTTGCAATTACAAATTTGAAGATCCTTACTCTCCCTGTAGGATCTTTACTTTAGAATGACAAGGGACATCGCCTCCAGGATCAGATATCCTAAACCTGCCCTGCTGCATTCTACCTTCTCTGCCCCGCAGGAAGTCCAGACCAAAATGCGTGCCAGCGACCCCAACTCCTTTATTTTCCTCAGCAACATGGCCATGCAGACCAAGACCAAGGTGAGCAGTGCCCAGGGCACAGGACGGCCAGTGGGAGCAGAAACACGCCCTGGGGGAACACGTGCAAACACACACCATTGCACAGTCCTTTGGGCCTCAGCCACTATAGCGATGCTGAATTCCAGGAGTTCAGGATTCCCAACTATGCTCCCTGCAGAACTCAAGGCAGCCTTGTCCCTGTTCCCAGGTATCACATGAATTTGTTTTGTGTCCTTTCATTTAGCTAAAATTTTGAATTTCTTTCTTTCCTTCTTTCATTCTTTCTTTCTTTCTTTTTTTTTTTTTTTTTTTTTGAGATAGAGTCTCACTCTGTCACCTAGGCTAGAGTGCAGTGGCACGATCTTGGCTCACTGCAACCTCTGCCTCCTGGGTTTAAGCAATTCTCCTACCTCAGTCTCCTGAGTAGCTGGGATTACAGGCATGCCCACCCCCCACCGGCCCCACACCCAGTTAATTTTTGTATTTTTTAGTAGAGACGGGGTTTCTCCATGTTGACCAGGTTGATCTCGAACTCCTGACCTCAGGTGATCTGCCCGCCTCAGCCTCTCAAAGTGCTGGTATTACAGGCATGAGCCACCATGCCCAGCCAATTTTTTTTTTTCCTTTTCTGCTTTTCTTACCAACGCCGTACTAGAAGGAAAGTCATAGCAATTTTCTTAAAGTTATAATTAATGTGGATATTATTAAACAATGGAAATGAATTTTGTACATTTCTGATCTGCAGCTGTGTTCCAGGAGCTGCACCGGGTGGGTGCCTTATTTATGTTTTCTCATTTTTAATTCTTACTGGGAGGTAGCAGTGCTAATCCTTTTAAAGATGAGAAAAGACCTTCTCTTCTTTTTTTTTTTTTTTCTTTCTTTTTTTTTGGAAAGGGAAGATAAGCATCCATTTGCTAGTTTTGTTTTGTTTTGTTTTTTTCAGTCCCACAGGCCCACCCACCAGTCCGTCTACATGGTGCCAACCCCTCCCACAGGGCCTTGCCTGAGCCTCTCCTATGACTGCTGCTTTCCCTGCCCAGCCTCTGGGCAGTGCCCTGCCAAGATAGAGATCCGTACCTTCGCCCCAGCATTCATCTGCTCCTTCTATACGATCCCACGTTATCCAGTTAAGAATCTGCTCTGGAATTCTCCTTGGGAGGCTGAGGCAGGAGAGTCACCTGAGCCCCAGAGGTCAAGGCTGCAGTGAGCCATGATCGTACTACTGCACTCCAGCTTGGATGGCAGAGCAGAGACCCTGCCTCAAAAAAAAAACAGAAAACAAAAAACAAACTGTGACCTTTGTACATCAGAGCTTTCTCAAACGCTCGTTGAAAGAATGTTGAAGGAATTCTGCCAATCTTTGCTGGCTTTTATTTTTCCCATCTCTTAGCCCTAATTACACCATGATTATCTTCAATGATTCCTAAAAGTCATTTTGTCAGTTTTAGAATTTTTCAGCTCCTAAACGTTGCCTGTGTTTCAGTGGCGACCTGCCTGCAGGCCCTTCCTACCTGCTCACTTTTGGTGGGTTTTGCTTTCCCTTATTGCCTTATTCTCATGCCTTCTTGTTCTGCTTTCCACGGTGGAGAAGGCAGAAGCCGGTTGGGTTGGGTGCTGCTTTTCTGTCCCCTGTTAACACCGCTGTACCTGTCTGAAAGAGCCGGCTGCCCTCCCTGCCATCTCCTTTCCTCTGAGGACGACTTACTTATCCTTTCTCTTTTATTTATTTATTTTTTTAGAAACGGGATCTTGCTCTGCCACCCAGGCTGGAGTGCAGTGGTACAGTCATAGTCCACCGTAACCTCGAACTCCTGGGCTCAAGTGATCCTTCCACCTCAGCCTCCTAGGACGTTGGGTGCATGCCACCACACCAGCTAATTCCTTAATTGTTTTTGTAGAGACAGGGGCTCACTATGTCTCACTAATTTGCCTAGGCTGGTCTTGACTTCCTGGCCTCGACCTCCTGGCCTCAAGCAATCCTCCTGCCTCTGCCTCCCAAAGTGCCAAGGCAGGAGGATGTCCCAAAATCCTCCCCCAAGTTTCAGTTCAATTAGTGCTTTGGCTTTCCCAACTCTAGTCTGCTGTGTCTCTGAGGATGTGGGAGCACAAAGCTAATCTGCCCCCCGCCTCTCCTGCCATGAGCCCCATGGTAGCTCGTACTCAGGCTTTGCAGGAAGGAACAAAGGTGGGGCTGCCGGCTGTGCACCTTGGCCTTTCTGTGGTCCAGAATCTAACAGCACTCACACCTTTGGCTTCCCAGAAGCTCTCTGCCATGTGTCTATTTATATCACTCCCCATTGAGGTTCTGGTCCTTTTATAGTCTGGGCCAAGCCTCCTCGGTCTTCATGGGCCCCTCGAAGGCGAAGCGGGTTCTGAATGGCACCCAGCCTGCCAGGAGCCCACACAGCTCACCCGAATGGTAGCCCTGGGAAACTAAATGCTCCCAACTAATGGCAACGCAAGAAACTCACACACCGTGGTGGCAACTGTGGGGTTGAATGCGCTGTTCACAAGAGGTCCCAGGTCCTTCACCCTCTGAGGCCCAGAGGGCACCCCCTGGCAAGGAGGAGTCACTCCCACTGAGTGGCTGAGAGGCTGGAGATTAATCCAGATGACGGCAAATGTTTATTCATAGCAAGAAAGCGACCAGTCGGGCAGAATTTTGACTTGTCAGTGCCAAGCCTCAAACCGACAGCTCAGGCCCCAGCTCCTGGCCATAAAGCCACCTGACCTCTTCCTAGGTCTTCCGCAGCTATTTGGGACCTTTGCCAGCTGGGCCCAGGAGCCCTTCTGTGGGGCTGGGATTTCCCCCAACCCATCCAGACAGTTGAAAAGATGCCCTTAGGAAGCCTTCAGGATTTCAGCTGATTAATTAAATTAACATGTATCATCCACTTCCTGCGAAGGTGTGGACAGCAATGGGCAGAGAGCCAGAGCATCTTGCCCTAGAACAGCAGGGCGGGCACTATCTCTGCGTCCTGCCGGCTCGGTGTGAAGTCCTCTCTGTGCATGGACCGGCCCCTAGAATCCTCCCCAGCCCGGTTCACAGATGACAAACCTGAGGCAAGAAGGCTCATGGGTCTATGCAGCCAGGAGGAGGCTGAGCTGAGACTTAAAAGCAAAACTGAGTTGGATCTTCCTGAATCTATCCTTGGAGATGGTCTCAACCCACAGTCCCCGCAGCCACCTGAGAACCACTAAAGAGGCTAGTTTAAATGCACGTTTCATCTCCACCTGCTCCCTGGGGCTGATTCCTTAGGTCTCAGGTGGGGCCTGGAAATCTGCCTTCCTGGCTGTTTTCCAAGGCAGTGAGCCAGCCCCACAGGGACCCACTGGCCGACTCTAACCTCAGAGGTCTAGAGAGGGGAACCTGTGGCCAACACCATACAGCAAGACAGACCAGAGCCTGGATCCCCTCACCGAGGCTGGGCTGCCTGCTTGCTTGGGTTGAGGAGGCACAGCTGGCACGGCAGGGCCTGGCTCTGTACCCCACACCCGGAGGTAAGCCAGGCTGTGTTCTCCTCTCTCCCTGGCTCCATCTTACTCTGGCCCACTGCAGCCCTACAGATAGGAACTGTGTTTCTGATGTTTGTAATTCTAAAAATACGTTTTAGAAAGCTGGAAATAAGAAACAAACCCTCTTTTTCACCAGCACAGAGAAGGACAGGCTGTCAGCCAGCAGGCCCATGCGCAGATCCCACCATACTCACAGCCAGGCCTGTCCAGCGGGGGGAACAAAGAAGGTCCTGCCGGGGTGGAGCTGACATTCCAGTGGGTGCTGGGTGATGAAGCAGAGAAACAGGGGGGCTGAGATGGGGGCTTTCCCCAGGGAGGATGTCTTAGTCCATTCTGGCTGTTGTGACCAAAAAAAAAAAAAACAAAAAGCATAAACTGGGTGGCTTATAAACAGAAATTTATTCTCACAATTCTGGAGACAAAGTCCAAGATCAAGGTGCCAGCAAATTTAGTGTCTGGTGAGGGACCACTTTCTGATTCTCTGTGTCCTCACATGGCAGAAGAGGCAAGGGGGCTAAGGTCTCTTACAAAGGCACTTGGTTGGGTGCAATGGCTCACACCTGTAATCCTAGCACTTTGGGAGGCCAAGGCTGGAGGATCACTTGAGCCTCGGAGTTCAAGACCAGCCTGGACAACATGACAAAACCTTATCTCTACAAAAACAAGTCAGAAGAGAAAGTGGGAATTAATTCCTGTCCTTAGAGTCCTGAGTGGGGCCTTCCAACAGAGGCGGGTGGGTTCGAGTCTTTCCGCTCTCTCCTTCCCTTGCCCTCTGTCCCAGAGGTTGCTGAAAGCTATTGCTGCCCCCGGGCAGGTCTGAGGCCAGAGGCATAAGCGTGCACCCACTGGAAGGGGACCCCACAGCTGGACCTGGCTGCAGGGGACATGGAGCAGCCTTGAGGGACCCGCAGCTGGAGGGAGAAGGAAAGTCAAGGGGCACATACTGGGCAAATGTTAGGTTTCAAAAACCGGGGGAAATCCAGATACTGCCCAAGAAAAGAGGTTCTAGAACCAGGATTTTCAAATTTAGAAAATTCAAAACATAAAGTGGAAAAGAAGATTGTTTCTGGGAAACAAAGGCCTCCCAGAAAACCAGAAACACAGGTGGAAGTCACGAAAGAAAAGATAGGCTTGGTGGATGTCTTTTCATCTACCTGTGAATGTTAGGGTCTTGGGAAGGAGAAAAGGAAGCAGGTCTGGAGATGGTGAATATGATCAATAAATAATAGTAGAAATTTTCCCTGAGCAGAAGAGGGCATGAGTTTGCACATTGAAAAGGTTGGTAGAGTTCCAGGCAGGGTTACATTAAAGAAAAAGATACACCCTTGGCATCTCCTGGTGACATTCTTGAAATCTACAGATAAAATCAAAGAGACTTCCCAACAGAATAAACAGATAATTGACAAAGGAGGAAGAAAACACACACACACACACACACACACACACACACACACACACACACACATTGGCAGCAGATTTCTCATCTGCAGCACTGAAAGCCGGAGGGCTTTGGCTGGACTGGGCCCAGGAAGCCTCACCAGAGCATTCATACCATTCACTGACCAGACTAAGAAATACATTTTGCAGACGAGCAAGAGGAATTCAGAGGATATTTCCCGCTTGTGTTACGTCTGAGGGAAATCATCAAGAAAGGCTCTAATAAAATGGCAGTTGACCAGAGTAGAGACCCCAAGATGGAAGGAGAAGGAATCATTGTTAGTTGAGTCTCACAGTTTATAGCAAAATATCAGTGGAAGGTGGCAGGGATAAGAGCCTTCTTGGGGTAGCTCTTACTGGGGAGGGTAGGGCAGAAGGAAGCAGAGACAGTCCTAGGGGGAGGCAGGTGCTTACCCTGTTTCCAACAGACTGGACTGAACCTTCCTCCCTGGTTTGTTTATAATGTTTCTATATAATGATTAGGAAGCAACCCTTGGCTGAAATGACAGACTGAGAATTAGAAAGAGAATAAATAGTAATTTGCCCAAACCATCAAAATTATGGAAAAAGGAGTAAAATAAACCATTCACATAGAATAAAGTGACATAAAAATGTCAGATCCCTCAGTTGTTCTAACAAAATCTGAGACTGCTTTAGACTGGGTTAGAAAACAAAATCCAGCTATAGTTGTTTACAAAAAAAAATCTGAAACAGGATAGTAAGAAGAGGTTCAAAATTACGAATTGGGTCAGGTGCAGTGGCTCACGCCTATAATCCCAGCACTTTGGGAGGCCAAGGTGGATGGGTCGCTTGAGCTCAGGAGTTTTGAGATCAGTCTGGGTGACATGGCAAGACCTGTCTCTACCAAAAAAATTACAAATAGTTAGCTGGGTGTGGTGGCTCGTGCCTGTAGTCTCAGTTACTTGGGCGGCCAAGGCAGGAGGATTGCTCGTGCCCAGGAGGTGGGGGTTGCAGTGAGCCGAGATCGTGCCACTGCACTCCAGCCTGGGCAACAAAGTGAGATCTTGTCTCACTAACAAAAAAAAACAAAACAAAACACCCAAAATTAAAAGTTTAACAAAAGCATACCTGGCACATGTAACCAAAAAGAAAGAATTGGCAAAGTTAATATCTAAGTGGGTTTTAGGGTCCAAAGCATTAAAAGGATGAAGAGGACATTGGGTAAAGATAAAAAGTTCAATCTGTGGAGAAGATGAATAGTAACTTCCATTAACCTTTGGACCTCAGCTCGAATGATAACCAACTCTAATGGAGAATGAGAGGTGATGGCTGAGGAAGGCTCTGGGCCCAGAAGGTCTAGGTTTGAATTCCCGCTCCACCCACTGATAGGCATGGCGTGGACATTAATTCTCTGTGCCTCGCCTTCCTCATCTGCAAAAGGGGTTGCTAATCCTTTAACAGGCATTAAGTGGAAGAGTTAATGCAGGTTGTAATGTGACTGTTACTCAACAGATGTGAGCTATTTTAATTATACATAAACACTACTGGCAGTAAAAGGAGAACTTTAACAGATGCACACATGAAACTCTAGGGAGTGAAGTGTGGGAAGCAGAATTAGTTACTTGTCCTCGCTAAGCCTCAGTTTCTCCTTCTGTGAAACGGGTAAAAAGGGTGCCTTACTCACAGTGTTGGCGGGACTCCCAGCGATGTTTACCACCTGCACAGCAAGCAGGACTGTGAGAAGTGTTTGTGAACTATTCTGGAGGGTTGAATCTTTGTCCTTTGAGAGGGGCTGGATTTTTGGCTGAACCTGAAATAATAAGTAAACAAGCCTCAATGCAAAGTCACAAGCTGTCATTGTGGGCTCGAGATGACTCCCATTAGGGAAGGGAATGGAGGTATCAGCTAGTGCATCAGGACCGGGATGATCACTCCCCAGAACGCCATTACCGTGTTCAATCTCCATGAATACCCTGGGGGAGGGAGATAAACCTTCACAGGTAAGAGGAGTGAGGCTCAGAGACACTGAGTCATTTGTGAGGTCGCTGAGCTGATGAGCAGCTGAGGGAAAATTCAAATCTGGGGAGGGTCTTACCGCATAGTCCAGCATCCCTGGAGCCTCTTGTCCATGCCAGGTGTTTGGAGCAATGGGACATCTCATAAATAGTCCGTGCAACCTCCCAGGGGACAACTTCTGGTGTCAGCTGCCCAGACCAATCAACTGTAGAGAGCAGCAGCCCGAAGATAGGACACCAGCGTTGAGTTGGACAGATGCTGGCTTGACCTTGGGATGTCACGTGCACACACATAAACACACACACAGACACCCCTAGTGGACATGAGGATTACAGAAGCTCACAGGATGTGCCTGGTGCCCAGCAGGTGCATGGTCAATGTTCCTTTCCCCTCCAGCAGCTCCTGCCTACTCTTCCTTGCCAGAATCCCCATCCTATCCATTACCCTCCACTGCAAGTTTCTGAGCCACTTTAGGTCACGAGTCCCTCTCTCCTCTTCCAGGTGAGGCAGGTATGCTTGGGGGACACCCATGTGACACAGTCGAGGTGAGTCTCCTCACTTGTTTTTCTTCTCAGGCATGTACATTGGAGAGAGGCTCACAGAGCTGGAGTGATTGGAAGCCCGTTTCTATATACAACTCCAGGTGGGCAGCTGCTTTTCCAACAGACCGAATTGAACCTTCCTCCCTGGTTTGTCCTGGCAAATTCCCGCTGGGGCTGAACCACACGCTGGGTTCATGGCCAAGTCCATCCTCAGCTTGGCCAGTTGGGACCAAGATGCTAAGGTGTCCTCCCACCTAGAGCAAGGGCACCCACATTGTTCTAATGCAGGACTCCCCGAAACAGTTTCTTAAAAGAAACAGAAAAGTCAAAACTTGTCAGTATATCCATGAACATGATCTTCAGAACAGCAATCATCATTTCAGAAAAACTGGGTCATTGTCTCCCAGGTGCCAGTGTGCAGCTGGGAGGTGTCTGTGCCAGAGGCCTGAGGAAGGGCCCAGGAATGTGGCCTGTTCTTGAGAACTGAGGCACTGCGGCTGGCCCCCTGTGAACTGCTTCCTCCTCAATACACCCCACACCTCAATGAACTAGAGTTCCAGGCTCTCAGATGCCCCAGAATGGAAACCAAGAAAACCCATGTCCTTCAGCTGGAAATTCCCAAATAAGTCCCTTCACCCTTTCCTTGTGTTTGGGGTTATATGTTCTTAAACAGTGGGACCCTTCCCTGCTGTTTTCCCTGGGCCCCAGGGCAAGCTGTAAATAGTGGTCACCAGGCCAGTCCTGTGTTTGCTGGCAGTACTGAACTTGGCCCCTTTTCCCACTGAGGGAGGGCAAAGCTGACTGCAAGGCAAGACACATCAACCTGAGCTGGGTTTGTGGGAGGCTTTCTGTCTCCTCTTTTTTCAGTGAACCCAGGTGTTGTCAGAGGAAGTAACTTCTTATTGTAGGGTTGGGATTTCATCCAGCACAGGCATAAGGGCCCAGCCTTGGCCTTAAAATGTTCTGTCCCTAGGGTTCCTCTAGGTCTGGGCCCCTCTGCCAGCCAATTTTCTGCATGACCTTGGACCGGTCACTGTACCTTTTGTGAAAGGAGGCAGTTAGGGGCTGGCTAGGCAGGTAGAGATGGAGAGTCTCAGGAGAGAACAACACCCACAAGGAAGCATGTGCACTGCCCCTGTTACGTAGCTAGCAGGTGGAGATGTGGTTAAGAACTTCCTCTTATACCAGGATGTTTGCTCAGAATGGACTGTCCCAACTTAGGCACAAGCACAATAAATCAACTAAATGTCCTTAATTTGACCCAGCTTATTATAATATCATGAACATGACATCTACATTGCAGTTTTACCACCACCACCCCTAATTGGGCTTTTCTGTGGTGCCTATGGGTAATAATTACAATGGAGTAACTGTGGACAAGAATGCACCTGCACAGTGAAAAGTGGAACTAGGAAGCAACTTGGAAGTAGGAGGTTATGTAAGATGCAAATGAGAAAAACATCCCTAGAAAGAAGGGATAAAAACCTTTGGATGAGCTGGTCAGCAGCAACCCACTTTCAGGTCCCCTGTCTTTACTGAGAGCTGTCTTTCTGTCACTTAATAAAACTCGACTCTGCCTTACCCCCCCCCCGACCCCTGTTTCTGCATACCTCATTCTTCATGGTCACGAGACAAGAACTTGGAACTTGCTAAATTAAGGAGTAAGGAAACTGCAACATTTCCTAGGGGCTCACCCAGGATAACCCAGACCTCTGTTAACACTGTAAAGTTCACCCAGCCCTCCTAATGGTTATATCAAAAAACCCCACAAAGGACAGTCCTAGTGGATCAAGGAAACAAACCCTAGAATGTTGCCAGAAAAGGCACCAGCCCCTGAAGCCAGTTCTCTTGGTCAATCCTATCGACCCTGTCCATGTCCCCCCTTAAACTTGCCCCATCATAGAAATTTTTGTTCTAGTTGAGTCCAAGCCTCACTGATGCCCCTATAAGAAATGCCTTGTGAATATGGCCCTATTAAGGCACAGGTCCCCTTTTCTCTAAAGGGAGAGCTAAAGGTAGCTCTCTGTAGGTTTTCAGGCGACCCTGGCAGGTATATAACGGCTTTCCAGGATTTAACCCAAGTATTTGAACTCTCCTGGAAGGACATTATATTACTCTTAAAGCAAACCCTGACCACTGTGAGAAACAGGCCTCCCTGCAAGTTGCAGAGAAATTTGGAAATGAGCTTTGTACATCCTATAGTGCCAGAGAAGGCAAGGAGCCTTATCCAATTGGAAAGACAGCGATACCATTGGAGGACCCTAAATGGGACTGTGATGATAACATGGGAGAATGGAGGAGGAAACACTTTCAGGCGTGCGTATTGGAGGGCTTGGGAAGGACTAGAGCTAAGCCTTTCAATTACTCAAAACTATGATCAACCAGAGATTAGATGAGAATCCCTCTGGCTTTCTGGAAAGGCTAAGAGAGGACTTGGTGGAGCACACCCCTCTATCTCCTGATTCAGTTGAGAGACAACTAATCCTAAATGACAAATTTATTACTCTGGCAACACCAGATATCAGGAGGAAGCTACAAAAACAGACCATAGGACCAGGTAGCACTTTAGAAAACCACCAAAAGGTGATCACCTTAGTCTTTTACAATGGAGTTCAGGAGGAGGCTTAGGAGAAAGAGAGGAGACATAAGAAAAAGGCAGGGACTCTAGGTAGCTGCTCTACAGGCCTCCAGACCCCAGGATCACCTAGGTACACCTGCTAATTGCTACAAGTGTGACAACCCAGGGCACTTCTAAGAAGAATTGCCCAGACAGCAAGAGAAGATTACCTTGACCTTGTTCAGCCTGTGGTGGGTACCACTGGAAGGCAGGCAGACTGTCCCCAGAGGTACAGGTCACTGGGTCCAGAGCCAGCCTCACAATTTGTCCAGCAAAACTGAAAGGTCCGAGGACTCGACTCCCCGGCTCCAACATCTCAGGTTGCCATCACCATCCAGGAGCCCCAGGTGATTCTGGAGGTCAAAGGGAGGAAGGTGAACTTCCTTCTCAATACCACAGCTGCCATTTCTGTTCTCTTCTCCTCCCTTAGTACGATTGTGATGGGCATTTCAGGAAAGCCTTTAACCTGATACTTTCCCCAATCCCTTAGTTGTAGCTGGGAAGACCTCTTGTTTACTCATGGCTTCTTAATCATGCCTGAAAGCTCTACTCCTCTGCTAGGTAGGTATATTTTAGCTCATATGGGGACCACCATCCTTATGGCTCCAGGATAGACTCTTTATAAACCCAAAAGTTTGGGCAATTCAGGGAAAAATTGGTTGAGCCACCACAGCCACATCAGTCCAAATCCATTTTAAGGACCCCACTTCATTCCCTAACAAAAGACAATATCCCCTAAAGCCAGAAGCTAAGAAGGGGCTCATGCCTGTAATCCCAGCATTTTGGGAAGCTGAGGCAGGCAGATCATGAGGTCAGGAGTTCAAGACCAGCCTGACCAACATGGTGACACCTTGTCTCTACTAAAAATACAAAAAATTTGTGGGGCATGGTGGTGTGCACCTGTAATCCCAGCTATTAAGGAGGCTGAAGCAGGAGAATCACTTCAACCCAGGAGGCGGAGGTCGCAGTGAGCTGAGATCCCACCGTTGCACTTCAGCCTGGGCGACACAACGAGACTCTGTCTCAAAAAAAAAAAAAAAAAAAAAGAGGGGGGCAGAAAAACATGAAAAGACTAGACTGGCCTAGCCTTCCAGCCAACATCTTTCTCCCATGCTGGATGATTCCTGCCCTCGACCATCGAACTCAAAGTTCTTCACTTTTGGAACTCAAACTGGCTCTCCTTGCTCCTCAGTTTGCAGATGGCCTATTGTGGGACCCTGTGATCATGTGAGTCAATACTTAATAAACTCATATATATTAGTTCTGTACCTCTAGAAAACTGTGGCTAATACAGATTTTGGTACTGGGAGTAGGATGGTTCTAAAGGAAAAGAATATTAAGGATGGAGTTCTTTCCTTGGTTTGGGAGTTTCTAGAGTTGGCTGCTCAATATGATTAGACTAAAAAATGCTAAGGACTCCACTTCCAATAGTATGGAGAACACTGATAGTCCTTGGCATGAACTGTTTAGACACTTCTGCAAAATAAATGCATTTGACACTCCTGATTCACTGCTCATCAGAGGCAAAGAGTTTAGTGACTCTATATGTAATACCTTTGACTATATTTGGAAAACCAAGGAACATAATGAAGCTGGTTGGTTGCACCTAAGTTCACTGGACAAAGTGATGAAAGAAAATGATGAACTCAGGGATTCTAACTCCTGACTTCAAAAGAGAGATCTGACCCTTCAATCTGCTAAGATTGCCCTGAGTGAGTCTTATCTCTTATAGAGAAAGAGCTGAAATTGTGGAAAAACAGACACATGCTCTTGTCATGCAAGTGGCTAACCTGCAACGAAAGATGCATGCACAACCTGGCCAGGTGTCTACTGTTAAAGTGAGGGCATTGACTGGGAAAAAATGGGACCCTGCAACCTGGAGTGGGGATGTGTGGGAGAACCCTGATGAAGCTGGGGACACTGAGTTTGCAAACTCTGATAAACCTTTCTTTGCCAGAAGAAACAGCCTCCCCACCCCCAGTAGTGGCAACATCCCCTCCCTGACCCATACTGCCATCAGCCTTTACACCTTTGGAGATAAACCCTGTGCTGCTGGAGGCAAGAGTGATGGCCTCTCCTGAGGTGGTTGCCAGGCAAGACAATGTTGATTCTTCTCAGGAGCCACTCCCAACACCTCTGTTTGCTTCTAGACCTATAACTAGACTAAAGTCCTCGTGGGCCCCTAGAGGTGAGGTTTAGAGTGTAACCTATGAGGAAGTACACTACAGTTGAAAAGAACTGCTTGAGTTTTCTAATTTACATAAACAGAAATCTGGAGAACAGGTAAGGAAATGAATATTAAAGGTGTGGGATAATAGTGGAAAGAACATAGAGATGGATTAGGCTGAATTTATTGACTTGGGCCAACTAAGTAGGACTCTGCATTTAATATTGCAGCTCAGGGAATCAGAAAAGGTTCTAATAGTTTATTTGCTTGGTTGGCTGAAATATGGATTAAAAGATGAGCAAGCTGGAAATGCCTGATCTCCCTTGGTTTAAGGTAGAGGAAGGGATTCAAAGGCTTAGGGAGATTGGGATGATGGAGTAAATTAGTCATATTAGACCTACTCATCCCAGCTGGGAGGGTCCAGAAGATATGCCCTGGACCAATGCCTTGTGAAATAGATTTGTGAGGGAAACATCTGCATCTTTGAAGGGCCCTGTAATTGCTCTTCTCTGTATGTCAGATCTACCAGTGGGATCTGCAGTCACTCAGCTACAAATTTTAAATACAATGGGAAAAATTGGATCCCTAGGTGGCAGGAGCCAAGTAGTGGCACTCAACCGTCAAAGGCAAGGTGGATGTAGCTACCGTAATGGACAGCAGAGGCACAGCAGCAATCAGAGTAGTCTGACTCATGTAGTGCTCCGGCCCTGGCTAATTAATCATGGTATTCCTAGAAGTGAAATTGATAGGAAGCCTATTGCATTCCTACTTAATTTATATAAAAAGGAAACTTCTAGGTCAAATGGAAAAAAAGACAAATTCAAATTATAAAAGTAGAGAATCACAATCCCTCAGTCAATTTCCAGACTTGAGCCAGTTTGCAGACCCAGAACCCCTTGAATGAAGGGGAGGCCAGGTCCTCTTGGGGAAGGACCCTATTACACTACCCACAATTTATGCTGTTAATCTTTCTCCCATCCTTCCCCAAAGAGACCGCTGGCCTTTTACCAGGGTAACTGTGCATTACCTGGGAAAAGGAAATGATCAGACATTTCAAGGACTACTGGACACTTGCTCTGAGCTGATGTTGATTCCAGGGGACCCAAAACATCATTGTGGTCCTACAGTTAAAGTAAGGGTTTATGGAGGTCAGGTAATTAATGGAGTTTTCGCTCAAGTCTGACTTACAATGGGTGCAGTGGTCCCCGGACTCATCCTGTGGTCATTTTCCCAGTGCCACAATGCATAATTGGCACAGACATACTTAGCAGCTGGCAGAACCCCCACACTTGGCTCCCTGACTGGTAGGGTGAGGGCTATTTTGTGGGAAAGGCCAGATGGAAGCCATTAGAACTGCCTCTACCTAGAAAAATAGTAAATCAAAAACAATATCACATCCCCAGAGGGACTGTGGCGATTAGTGCCACCATCAAGGACTTCAAAGATACAGGGATGGTGATTCCCACCACATTCCCACTCAAATCTCCCATTTGGCCTGTGCAGAAGACATATGGATCTTGCAGAATGACAGTGGGTTATCATAAGCTTAACCCAGTGGTGACTCCAATTGCAGCTGCTGTACCAGATGTGGTTTCATTGCTTGAGCAAATTAACACATCTCCTGGTACCTGGTAAGCAGCCATTGACTTGGCAAATGTCTTTTTCTCTATTCTCGTCCATAAGGCCCACCGGAAGTAATCTGCCTTCAGCTGGCAAGGCCAGCAATATACCTTTACTGTCTTACTTAGGCGTATATCAACTCTCTGGCTTTGTGACATAATCTTATTTGGAGAGAACTTGATTGCTTTTCACTTCCACAAGATATCACACTGTTCCATTATATTGATGACATTATGCTACTTGGATCCAGTGAAAAACAAACAGCAAACACACTGGACTTACTTTTTGAGACATTTGTGTGCCAGAAGATGGGAAATAAATCCAACTAAAATTCAGAGACTTTCCACCTCAGTAAAATTCCTTTTCTTTTATTTATTTATTTATTTATTTTAATTTTTTTTTTTTTTTTTTTTTGAGATTGAGTTTCACTCCGTCACCCAGGCTAGAGTGCAGTGGCATGATCTTGGCTCACTGCAACTGCTGCCTCCTGGATTCAAGCGATTCTCTTGCCTCAGCCTCCTGAGTAGCTGAGATTACAGGTGCACACCACCAAGCCTGGCTAACTTTTGTAATTTTAGTAGAGACAGGGTTTCACCATGTTGGCCAGGCTGGTCTCCAACTCCTGACCTCAGGTGATCTGTCCACTTCAGTCTCCCAAAGTGCTGGGAATACAGGCATGAGCCGCTGTGCCCAGCCCTCAGTAAAATTTCTAGGGCTCCAGTGGTGTGGAGCTTGTGGAGATATTCCTTCTAAGGTGAAGGATAAGTTCCTGTACTTGGCCCCTCCCACAACCAAGAAAAAGGTATAATGCCTAGTGGGACAATTTGGATTTTGGAGGCAATACATTTCTCATTTGGGTTTGTTAATCTGGCCCATTTATCAAGTGACCCAAAAGGTTGACAGTTTTGAGTGGGGTCCAAGACAAGAGAAGGCTCTGCAACAGGTCCAGGCTGCTGTGCAAGCTGCTCTGCCACTTGGGCCATATGACCCAGCAGATCTAATGGTGCTTGAGGTGTCAGTGGCAGATAGGGTTGCTGTTTGGAGGCTTTGGCAGGCCCCCATAGGTGAATCACAGCAGAGGCCTCTAGGATTTTGGAGCAAGGCCCTGCCATCTTCTGCAGATACTATTCTCCTTTGGAGAGACAGTTCTTGGCCTGTTACTGGGCTTTCAAGGAAACTGAATGTTTGACTGTGGATTATCAAGTCATCATGGAACCTGAACTGCCCGTCATAAACTGGGTGCTTTCTAACCCATCTAGCCATAAAGTGGGTCATGCACAGCAGCATTCCATCATCAAATGGAAGTGGTATATATGTGACAGGGCACGAGCAGGTCCCGAGGGCACAAGTAGATTACATGAGGAAGTGGCTCAAATGCCCATGGTCTCACTCCTGCCACCCTGCCTTCTCTCCCCAAGCCTGCACCGATGGCCTCATGGAGAGTTCCCTATGATCAATTGACAGAGGAAGAGAAGACTAAGGCCTGGGTTCACAAACAGTATGCAGGCACTACCCAAAAGTGGAGAGCTGCAGCACTGCAGCTCCTTTCTAGGACATCTCTGAAGCAGTGAAGGGAAGTCTTCCCAGTGGGCAGAACTTCGAGCAGTGCACCAGGCTGTGCACTTTGCATAGAAGCAGAAATGGTCAGATGTGCAATTATATACTGATTTGTGGACTGTGACTAACGATTTAGCCGGGAATTTGGGGACTTGGAAGAAGCATGATTGGAAAATTGATGACAAAGAAATTTGGGGAAGAGGTGTGTGGATGGAATTCTCTCAGTGGTCAAAAACTGAAGACATTTTATCCCATGTGAGTGCTAACCAACCGGGGCCCTCAGCAGAGGAGGATTTTAATAATCAAGTGGATAGGGTGACAAGTTCTGTGGACCCCACTCAGCCTTTCCCCAGCCACCCCTGTCATCAATCAATAGGCCCATGAACAAAGTGTCCACGGTGGCAGGGATGGAGGTTACCCATGGACTCAGCAACATGGACTTTCACTCATCAAGACTGACCTGGCTATGGCCACTGCTGAGTGCCCAATTTGCCAGCAGCAGAAACCAACACTGAGCCTTCGATATGGCACCAATCCTCAGAGTAATCAGCCAGCTACCTGGTGGCAGGTTGATTATATTGGACCTCTTCCATTAAGAAAAGGGCAGAGGTTTGTCCACACTGGAATAGACACTTACTCCAGATATAGGTTTGCCTATCTTGCACACAATGCTTCTGCCAAGACTACCATCTGTGGACTCACAGAATGCCTTATTCACCATCGTGGTATTCTACACAGCATTGCCTCTGACCAAGGCACTCACATTATGGCTAAAGAAGTGCAGCAGTTGGATCGTGCTCATGGAATTCACTGGTCTTACCATGTTCCTCATTATCCTGAAGCAGCTGGATTGATAGGATGCTGGAATGGCCTTTTCGCCCAGCTAGTTTTTTGTATTTTTTTTAGTAGAGACGGGGTTTCACCGTGTTAGCCAAGCTGGTCTCGATCTCCTGACCTCGTGATCCGCCCGTCTCGGCCTCCCAAAGTGCTGGGATTACAGGCTTGAGCCACCGCGCCCGGCCTTGGAATGGCCTTTTGAAGTCACAATTATGTCAACTAGGTGACAATACTTTGCAGGGCTGAGGCAAAGTTCTCCAGAAGGCTGTGTATGCTCTGAATCAGCACCCAATATGTTTCTCCCATAGCCAAGATTTACGGGTCCAGGAATCAAGGGGTGAAAGTGGAAATGGCACCACTCACCACCACTCCTAGTGTTCACTAGCAAAATTTTTGCTTCCTGTTTCTGCAACTTTATGTTCTGCTGGCCTAGAGGTCTTAGTTCCAGAGGGAGGAGCGCTGTCACCAGGTGACACAACAATGATTCCATTAAACTGGAAGTTAAGATTGCCACCTGGACACTTTGGGCTCCTCTTACTTTTAAGTTAACAGGATAAGAAGGGAGTTACAGTGTTGGCTGGGCTGATTATCCCGGACTGTCAAGGCGAAATCAGTCTACTATTCCACAATGGAGGTAAGGAAGAGTATGCATGGAACACACGAGATCCATTAGGGCCTCTCTTAGTATTACCATCCCCTGTGATTAAGGTCAATGGAAAACTATAACAGTCCAATCTAGACAGGACTACGAATGTCCCAGACCTTTCAGAAATAAAGGTTTGGGTCGCTCCACCAGGAAAAAAAACCACAACCTGCTGAGGTGTTTGCTGAAGGCAAAGGGAATACAGAATGGGTAGTAGAAGAAGGTGGTTATCAATACCAGCTACGACCATGTGATCAGCTGCAGAAAGGAGGACTGTGGTTGTCGTTATGATTTCCTCCTTCTTTTGTTAAGAACATGTTTGTGCATGTACACACTTGTACTAAGAAAATATCTTCATTCCAGTTTTCCTTTATCATGTGACATAAGATTTTTTGACTTATGTCAGAATTTAAGTATTGTTAACCTTATGTAACAGTATTTGGGTTGCAGATAGGTGCACTTCCAGTTGTATGAAGGATAGTTGTATTATGTTAGGTGTAATTATGACTTTATTATTGTCCTTTTTGAAGATTATGTATGATCTTAGGAGATGTGTATGGGTTCAAGTTGACAAGTGGTGGACTTGTGATGGTTAATACTGAGTGTCGACTTGATTGGATTGAAAGGTCCAAAGTATTGATCCTGGGTATCTGGGAGGGTGTCATCAAAGGAGATTAACATTTTGGGTCAGTGGGGTGGGAAAGGCAGATCCACCCTTAATATAGGTAGGCACCATCTAATCATCTGCCAGCATGGCTAAATGTGAAGAGACTAGACTGGCCCAGCCTCCCAGCCTACATCTTTCTCCCATGCTGGATGCTTCCTGCCCTCAAGCACTGGACTCCAAGTTCTTCAGTTTTTGGACTCAGACTGGCTTCCTCGCCCCTCAGCTTGCAGATGGCCTATTGTGGGACCTTGTGATCATGTGCGTTAATAAGAAAATCATATATATATATATATCTTTTTAGTTCTGTCCCTCTAGAGAACGCTAATACAGCAGCTAATATTTATACTAAGTATGTTTTCTCAATTATCCATGCCCATAGCACTATCTGGAAAGGGAGACGCTTCCTCACAGCCAATGGGTCTCCCATTAAACACCATCAGGAAATTGACAGGCTACTATTCTCAATCTTCTTTCCATGGGAAGTGGCAGTAATACATTGTAAAGACCACAAAAAGGGGACAGATAAAACAGCTGAGCGAAATAAGTTGGCAGACCAAGCTAAATTGACAGCAAAAGCGCCCCATATTTCTGATCCAGTTGACGTCCCCCTGATCTGGAAGGGCTCCATAAAAGAAAAAAAACCCTCAATATTCTCCTGTGGAAATATAATGGGCCACCTCTCAGGGAAAGAGCTTTCAGCTCTCAGGATGGTGACACTCAGAGGATGGCAATACGTAAAAATTTATTTAGAATGGTCAAACAGGTACTTAATGTTTGTGAGGCTTGCCTTAAACATAACGCCAACTAACAGATTCTTCCCCCAGAACACCAAGAATAGGAGACTACCCAAGGGAAGACTGGCAGATGGGTTTCACCCATATTCCAAGGATAAGGGACATCCAGCCTCTGTTCGTATGGGTGGATACCTTCACTAACTGGGTAGAAGTATTCCCATGCCAGATAGAGAAAGCCTCTGAGGTAATAAAAGTACTATCAATGAGACAATTATTTGCTTTGGACTCACTAAGTACCTCCAGAGTGATAACGGTCTCGAGCTTACTGAACCACAGGGCAATTTCCTCCCACACTTAGTAAGGAAACACCTGAGCTAAATAAAAGAGACATCCTTGCAATGTTTAATGTCACACTGCTGCCCATTGCCAGGTTACCAGAGATAATTTGGAGAGTCTCATGCCATCTCTGCCTTTAGCAACCTGGTCAAGTATCTGCTGGACTTCTAGGCCACAGAAAGATGGCCACGGAGGGGTGCAAAAATAGGCTGAGGGTTCTTGGGAAGAAAGACACGATGAGGCAGTCGGAGGTGGGGAAGAAAAGAAGACAGACTTTCACAATGGAATTAGGCAGTGGGGAGAGATCCGTTTCCCCACATCAGGGAGAAGAAGGTATAGGTGGGGAAGGGGTGGCCGGGAGCAGAAGGAAGAGGACTCAAGATGGAAAGGGAGCTGCTGTGCCCATGGCAATATCACTTGGAGAGGTTGTCTTCATACCTTCAAGCCTTTTCCCCTGGGCTTTTGATTGTGTCTGTGCCCCATTTCTTGTCCTTTCTGCAGATGTCCAGTGAGATTACTTCATCCTTGTGCTGTTCTTGTGTGGCTTTCTGGGCAGCAGGGATGTTGAACTTCCTTTCTAACACTGTGCCAGGCAAGGCAGGGAGCATTCCTCTGCCCTTTCTCTTGTGCCAAACTGGAAAAGTGCGGTCTAGACTTCAGTGAGAACCCTGCCAGCCGAGCCCTGTGCATCCACTACCTTGACACAGGGTGTTTTCCCACCAGAAGCCCTGCTATGTTCTCCTGGCCCAAGTAGGGGATTCCATGCCTTCCCTTTCATGCTCTTAGCGCCAGCAGCCAAGTTTCTCCCTTCCAGAGTCTCCAGGGATGGCAAATGTAAGTGGAGACAAACCTCATCAGGTGCCCATCCCCTAAAAGGTTAAGTGTGTATTTGTGGCTGTGGTGCCTTTGTGTTTTCATTCTCTTCCCCTTTCTGTAAAATTTGGTCGTCTCTGTGGTTTTATACTTGGTCAAAAGTACTCGTCTTGGCGATGCACTTTTGTATGCATGAGAGAATTGGGGGAATGCCCATGTGGTACAAGAAAGGACCCCGACCCCTTTCCTTCTCTGTGGTCCCCGGCATTAGATTGGGGGTTCTGGGAGAGGCAGGTGAATGTCCTAATGTGAATTGTTTATTTGCAACTGGAGTGTTTTGAAGTCTTTGGTGTTGCGCTGAGAGAGGACACCGCCACCTGGTGTTCATGAGGTGTCTGTGCAGAACAGTAAATGGCAAGTGAACCACCACAAAATTGTTGCTGTTGTTGACCTTGCGCTTTTTGTAGATTAGTGCACCTATCTGTGAGGGATTTCGGTTATCTCCCTGAGTCTGTAAGCAACCACAAGCCCTTCCACTGGATGGGGGGAAAGTCCCTTCAACCCCCACTTAAAATATATATATTCTACGTTGTTCTTACCCACATATTTGACCTGGTTAGACTCTTTACCTAATAGAACAGACAATATGGCTGGGAAAATAAGTAAGTGAAAATGTGGGAGAAAAATCATCGTTAAAATTGTGAATGTTCATTTTTAAAGGTTCCTTCGCCTGACTACAATATGATGCATGTTTGAATTGTTGCTTCTGCCTGTTGTTTCTCGAATAAATGTTTAATGTTAATCATCTCAAAACTGACAAGAACACAAAAATAAAACACAAATGCAGAGCCACCTTTGTTACCCAAATCTGTGTCTATTTCTGATAGTCCATGGGATGTGGTCTTCTTGGAAGCCAGGGTTGGTCTCCCCACAGACCCCAGCCTAAGACCACCAGTTAGGAACCCAGGACTTGGAAGGCAGAGCCTGTGAGCTCTTCCATCCGGGATCTGACTCTGCAAAATGACTTGATAAATGCAACCTGCAAACTCCCATGTTCAGACTTCATATGCATGAGCCGTTGGACAGAGGGTTGCTTAGTACATACTTTAATGCATGTTTATGTGCAATCTTGTTAGTGGGAATATAAGTTTGTGAAGAACCTCTCATTTCAATACGCAGTTAATGCATTAAAAGCCTGGGAATTTGGGGCTATATTTTTCCTTTCTGACTCAATAATCTTCAAAGAATTCATAGGAAGTCAGTATTTGCAGACAAGTGGTTAACTTGGCTAAAACATACAAAACACTCAGAACCCACAAAACACTCAGAGGTTTAGAAGAACGTTTTATGCTTAAGAGGCAGGGTTAAGTAAAGGGGCTATAGAAATCAGTGTCCCTGGCTGGGCAGTCAGGAGAGCAGGGGTCAAATTCTATGACTCACTTCTCTGTATCTCAGTTGGAAATGAATGGGTGTCCTGATTCCCACCTTCCCAGACGCTGTGATACTTCCAACTCCTTGGTGAAGGGCCTCTTCTCAGCCCAAGATCTTGATTGTGAACATTAACAAAGAGAACATTCATCCTTCATAGAAGATAACTCAGTAATGATATTTGATTTGGTGAATAAATATATCATTTAAAAAACACTTTGGGAGGGAACACGACAGTAGTGGAGTAATTACAATCAGATGAGATTGGTATTAAAATTGAGTAAAACCCCAACTATTACCAGTTGACAATCATGTGTCCTGCTAACTGTCCTAGGGCTGTAAACCTGGAACTGAAATAAATGGGTTACAAATGGTGCTGGATGCCTTTTTCAGTTCATTTGAAAACATGGATTTGATCATGGTCAGCTCCCTTTCTGCTGGAAAAAAAGAGGAAGGGTCCATAACTGGTGTTACTTACTCTGTGTTGGTTTTAGGGAAGAAATAATACTTAGATGTGGGCTTAATTTAACTTCTTGCCTTTTTCACCCCCAGAACAATGCAAACTTATTGAAATGTGGTGTGCGTGTGTGCGTGTGCGCATATAACAGGAAGACGGGAAGGGTAAGGACCATTATTGGAAGAGGAAGGGGTTGTACTTTGGTAACATAGAAGATGAAACCATAAAATTTGGTCTATCCAAATCTACAGCTCCTTTCAATGCCCCATTTATGATGAGCTAAGAGGAAGTTGGTTGTGGGTAAGAATTTCAGTTTCTCCTGAGCACCACAATCTTTTTCAGTTTTTATCTGTCTTTCCTTACTCCTTGTCTACAAACTGTCCCTTCCCCGTTGACCCACTAATAGAAGCTTATATGTTAAAATATTTTCGGAGGACTTCATGACACTAGTCAGAAGTCCAAGAGTGGTCTGGTCCCAGGAAGACTTAATGGGGCAGCTGGAAAAAAGTGGAATTGGCTCAGGCAACATCTTTCTTTTCAGATGCTGTTTAGATGACACGGAGGAGATAACACAGTCTGTCAACAGGGAGGCCCAAAAGTTAAAAAGCAGTGGCCAAGCAGGACTTGTGTCTTCTCAGGGTTTTGCCAGGCTCTAGTAGCGTGAAATCCAGACAACTTTAAAGGTGAGGGAGCGGGGAAGACAGAGAGAGAGAGGTGCCTTTAAGCAGAAATTTTTACAGCACACACATTGGAAACCACCGCAGACTTCAGAGTAAATGCATAGCTTCCAAATCCAAATGTTAACACTCCCCCCACCCCCGCTCTGTTTTTACACAAATGCCTTCAGGTGAAGAAAGTGACACACATTGGGAAAGGGCACCTGCTTCCTATTTTAGTCCCAGAATGACTTTTGCTTCAAGAGTCCCAACTGTTCCCGCTCCCCAACCCCACCCTTGTTCAAGTAGCAATATGAATTTCCTGGCCCAGAGACCTAAACAAGAAGTCTCAAATTTCTATGTGATTTTGGTTGCCCTTGTCATTTCAATACTTAGGAAAACAGAAGTAATCAGAAATGACCACGCTGTTTGGAGATGAGAGAAACCTACTCAGGGAGAGATTTAAGATTTAATGCTCTTGGTCAGGGGTGTCTCCAGTTGCTGCAGTGCCTGAAACCAAACTCTGCCTCTTCCAAAATGCCCAGTATCCCCTCTTCTTGAAATTCCTGGTGCCATAGATGGCCAGGGTGATGACAACAGCCAGAATGGTGGTGGCCCCACTGCGATACCAGCTGTAGTCCCTCCTGACAGACCACCACCATCCTCATGGATGGCATTCATGGTGCTGTGCAGCTCTATCGACTCTCCCTGCCTCCACTGGTGGGTCTGGGAATCTGTAAGCCAGGATCTCACATTCTCAGAACTGGTCACTATGACAGCGTTGGTGTCAGCCTCACTCATAAGGGGTGGTTGGGTGAAAGGCAGGAGACTAACAGGAGGAAGGAACTTTTCTGTAAAGAGCCTGGCCTTGACGCAGTAGGACACTTGGCATCCATCCCTGATGAGGGCTAGGTGTTGGCTGAAGTCCCTTGGCCACTTTTTCAGGGAAGGTGCCCCTCAATCTTTGGATATGCCTGGATCCACCAGGGGGTTCCCAGCTGTGCAGCTGAAGAACCCACCAAAAGGGACCGCAAACCTGCTTCCCAACTCATAGTCCTGAGAAACGCAGACCTTGAGGTTTTCAAAGAGTCTCAGTGGAAAGTAGCCGGCTGGGCATGACTGCGCATTTGTCATGGGGTTTATGCTGTTGCTGCTGAAGAGGCCTCCGAAAAGCAGTCCTGAGTTCTCAGGTACTTGGCTACTGGCCACACACCAAAAAGCCCTGAATTCAGCCTTTGCCACCTGGAACACATCTTCACACACGGTCTTGCAGAAGACAAGGAGGGTGCACTTCTTACAACACTCCAGATGGTTGTAACCCTCCTCACGAGTCTCGGATAGCAGGTACACTGGGGAGTAGCCAGAGCGGCAGGAGAAATCACCAGTGAGTGGATTCTACTGCTCCAACTTTTGGCAGAGGAGGACATCCCTACTCCCTGAGAGCTGAGTGCATTTCTGATAAACCCCACCCAGAGAGAAGTTGGTCATTTTCCCCTCGCAGGAGCCATCATCTGTGTTGGCCTGAAAATTGAAGTTGGGAGAATTGAGATCGGTGCAGCCAGGGTAGGTGTTGAATGTGTAATAGCGCTTCACAGCAGTTTCCACCGTCTGTGACACCTTCCTCACCAGGGGGCCTGGCAAGTCAGGCAGCATGTTGGGGTTGACGAAGAAATGCAGTGGCAGGCCAGAGCGGTCGATGGCCACCAGGTGGTTGGGGGTTGGCCACCTGCTGCCAGGCCTGGAGGGTGATGCCTGGGTAAAAAGGAACCCCTCCGATGCTCTGCACCCTGGAGTTGGTTCGGTTTGAGAGGTAGCTCTTGGTGAGGACATTCTGTGAGATATAGTTTTCCTCAAGTTTGAAGTTCATGGTGTTTTGGAAGGCAAGTCCAGCAGAGGCGGTCATGGCACTATGACTGCTCTGGCTGTCTTGGAGAAAGGAGGTCTTGATGTGGTCCTCCTGAATAAGAGCAGCCCCAGCGTCCACACTGGTAATGACGTGGGTGCCATAGTTGAGGACCAGCAGTTCTGCCAGGTAGGTGGCCATCCTCGTCTGGTTGTTCTCTAGACAGTCAGAGATGTCAAGGAGCTCCTTCCTGAAACCTGAGCTTAGCTCTAAAGTTGGGTTGATTTTGACTGTGTAGACGAGGTTTCTTACCTGAACTCGGGTAGTTATAGCTTGGTCCTTCACTTGAAGGGTTTTCATTCTCTGGAACTCAGCAGAGAACTTGCCATTGACTTTGGAATAGAGAGAGAGATCTGTGTTGATGGAGTAGGAGGTGCTGCTCTGGTAATTCGCCCAAGATTCCAGGATTTCTGAGTTCATCTCCAGGTTGCTCTGTTTCTGGGGAATGGTGAAGATTTCATCAGGGGTGATATACTGTCCATCTTCAGTTGTCCTGCAGTTGGTGTAAGTCAAGTCCATCACCCATCCCATATCCACATTCTGCAGATTGTCCCAGCCCCCCTCCAGGTAGGACTTCCAGGACAGGCAGTTTCAAGGCATCCTTGCATTTTTGAAATCAACTTCATCTGTCTCTCCCAAAGGCTTGCCTGATGTAGCCTATGCTGCCACTGTCCAGAAAAAGATGGCAGCCCTGAAACTGTTCATGGCTCAGACAGCCCCTGCCACACAGGAGCCTACACAGCGGCCAGCAAGCTTCAGGCAAACTAAATGGAGAAAAAGAAAGCAGCTGTGGAAACAGTTCTCCAAAATTCAACAGTTTTCCAAAAGCTACCAGTTTCTCTTTAAGCTAATCTAATTGCAAAATAAGGAAATGAGAGTTGGTTGGAATATAAAAGTCCATCAGGACTTTGAAAAATTTATGCCATGCTACACATGCAAACACAGCCCTACTTTCCCAAGACTTAACTATCCTAATTTTCCCTCAGCCCTGGCTGGTCACTCTGCTGCAGGGGTGTGCACTTAGAAAAAGTGTGACCCCACACCCTACTGCTTCTGCCACCAGAAAGTTTGTCTTTTCTTTTTTCTCACTCTCTTAGACTTGATGTTTTACAATTTCCCTGATTGCTGTTTCCTGGGACTCCAATTCCAGTTTCCTTTTACTGGAAACACAGAGACGAATGACAACATCATCCTTACTGAAACACCCTGCCTCCACCATACCCATGCAAGCTGTAAGTCAAGGCCAACTCTGTTTCCCATTTTCCTGGGGGTAGAGGCTGTTTCCACAAAAGAAAGGAGTGAAACTCTTGGACACTTGTCCTGTAGGTTTCATTGTTATAAGCCCTAATAGTTCTGTCTTTGGGGATGACATTATCTGGGGCAGAGCTGACAAGGCCTGAAAAGAATTCTGTTAAAATATGCTGAAAAACCCCAGTTTGCATTGTCCTAAGCATTCAGAGTGAGAGCGAGGGGCCCCCATACTGACCTGTTTTCTCTCAGGTAGAAATATTCAAGACAAAACCACACTATTATCTAGATTTTGATTATTGATGGCAGACAGGGGCCAAGGAACATATGTGTATGTGTACACACATTTATATAGCCCCTGTGTGTGTGCATTTTGCATGAAATTGGTGCCTGTTATACCTTTAATTTTTCATTCCATTGCTAAGTGTGTGTGTTCAGTTTAGGTGCATAAAAAGAATGTGGCTCTTCATTACTCAGTATTTTTCAAATCAAAACCACAATGAGATACCATCTCACACCAGTTAGAATGGCAATCATTAAAAAATCAGGAAACAACAGGTGCTGAAGAGGATGTGGAGAAATAGGAACACTTTTACACTGTTGGTGAGACTGTAAACTAGTTCAACCATTGTGGAAAACAGTGTGGTGATTCCTCAAGGATCTAGAACTAGAAATCCCATTTGACCCAGCCATCCCATTACTGGAGATATACCCAAAGGATCATAAGTCATGCTGCTATAAAGACACATGCACACGTATGTTTATTGCGGCACTATTCACAATAGCAAAGACTTAGAATCAACCCAAATGTCCATCAGTGACAGCCTGGATTAAGAAAATGTGGCACATATACACCATGGAATACTATGCAGCCATGAAAAATGCTGAGTTTGTGTCCTTTGTAAGGACATGGCTGCAGCTGGAAACCATCATTCTCAGCAAACTATTGCAAGAACAGAAAACCAAATACTGCTTGTTCTCACTCATAGGTGGGAATTGAACAATGAGATCACTTGGACACAGGAAGGGGATCATCACACACTGGGTCCTATTGTGGGAAGGGTCAGGGGAGGGATAGCATTAGGAGACATACCTAATGTAAATGACGAATTAATGGGTGCAGCACACCAACATGGCACATGTATACATATGTAACAAACCTGCACATTGTGCACATGTACCCTAGAACTTAAAGTATAATAAATTTTAAAAAAGCAACAATTCATTTGCTACATCATTAGAAGAATATAATTTCATACATGTCTTCTCATATGCCAATGCAAACTCTATTAGAGACCATAATTTAAAACAATGTTTCCAGGCCCATTGATCTGGTGCCAGGATTGATTGAGACCCAACTCTGTTAATTCTTTAGGACAATTAGGCTGTGTCTTAGTACACTTAATGATAGCCGGGGACTCCAGGGGAGTTAATGAAGCTCCCAATTGCATCCTTAACATTCCCAAAATTATACCATGTACCAGATGCGGTGCTGAGACTGAAAAAGTCAGGTTGCAATTCACAGGTATCACTACGCCATCACCTGTATGCATCCTGGAAGGAAGATTCCAAGGAATTAAATTCCTCTAATGGTCATTGATGCAACTAAGAAGTGTTTTTAGAAAGAATGAGGCTAGTTGCCTAGCTTACAAGGCTCAGTTTCACTAGTTATTATAAAAACCATGATGGTGTTCTGTAAATCCAGAAATACTGCATTCTGAGTCTTTTTTTTTTTTCCAAGACAGGGTCTCACTTATTTCCTAGGCATGGTCCCACTATGATCATGGTCCCGTGATCAGCATGGGAGTTTTGACCTGCTCTATTTCCAACCTGGGCCTTTTTACCCTGGCTTAGGCAACCTGGTGGTCTGCTCCAGGAAGGTCACCATAGTGATGTTGAACTTAGTGCAGACACCCAATTGACATAGCACACTACAGCCCAGAACTCCCGGACTCAAGTTATCCTCTTGCCTCAGCCTCCAGAGAAGCTGGGACTACAGGCACGAGATACCGTGCCCATCCATTCTGAGTGTATTTGTGCCACAATTATCATGCTTCTGGGAGTTGGCACCAGCTAGCCAAGAGGGATTAATTTATGAACCATTGCCCAGTCTATATTTGGCTACAGAACCAAACTTTTGCATAAGATCTTCTGGTTAATTTATAAATCAGTTATAAATATATTCCTCAGCAGCATGATCCCAGAATTAGAAAAATGAGAGTTGAATGCCCTTGAGTACTTCCAATAAATCTGTTGAAATATATACACATTTCTCTTCAAACTATTTCTGGGATTGCTCATCAAAATTAGAATACTCTCTCACTTACACCACTGGAGACAAGCTGACAATTTGTCACCCTCTCCTTTCTCTTTAGTAGATCCTGATGAGCCTTCACTCTCCTGAAATGAGAATACAAGCAAGGTTAATAAAAATAATTCTATATTCTGGGGATCCTATTTCTCCAGATGCCCTGTCACTGTAATTTTTATTTCTTCTACAGCCTTTGACTTCATTTTATTACAGAAATAAAGGAAAATAGCTAAAAGAACCAAAAAGAGCAAAATTACATTGTATTCATAAGACAAAATATTTTACAGCCACCACAATTATTTCAAACAATTTTAATAGCATGAGAGATTCTTATGCCATATTGTTACTGAAAAGCGGTCCTAATCCAGATCCCAAGAGAGGATTCTTGAATCTTATGCAAGAAAAAATTCAGAGTGGGTTCATAGAATAAAGTGAAAGCAAGTTTATTAGAGAAGTGAAGAAACAAAGGCTCCTCCATAGGCAGAGAAGAGGTATGTGCTGCTTGACTAAGAATACTTGTCGTTATTTCTTGATTATATGCTAATCAAGGGTTGGATTATTCATTAGTTTTCCAGGAAGAGGTTGGGCAATTCCCAGAACTGAGGGTTCTTCCCGCTTTTAGACCATATAGGGTAACTTCCTGACAACGTTGCCATGGCATTTGTATAAACTGTCATGGTACTGGTGGGAGTGTCATTTAGCATGCTAATGCATTATAATTAACATATAATAAGCAGTAAGGATGACCAGAGGTCACTGTCATTGCCATCTCAATTTTGATGGGTTTTCACCAGCTTCTTTACTGCTTGCTGGTTTTTTGGTTTCTTTTTTGTTTGTTTCCTTGCTTTTTGAGACAGTCTCTGGTTCTGTTGCCCAGGCTAGAGTGCAGTGGCACAATGTCAGCTCACTGCATCCTCTGCCTCCTGAGTTCAAGCAATTCTCCTGCCCCAGTCACCTGAGTAGCTGAGACTCCTGACACACACTACCACATCCAGCTAATTTTTGTGTTTTTAGTAGACATGGGGTTTCACTATGTTGGCCATGGTTGGTCTTGAATTCCTGGCCTCAAGTGATCTGCCCACCTCAGTCTCCCAAAGTGCTGGGATTACAGGTGTGACCCACGGTGACCAGTTGATTGCATGCAGTTTTATGAGCAAGGTCTTATGACCTATATCTTGTGCCAACTTCCTCTCATCCTGTGACTTAGAATATCTAACCTACTGGGAATGCAGTCCAACAGGTCTCAGTCTTATTTTAGCCAGCTCCTAGTGAAGATGAAGTTGCTCTGGTTCAAACACCTCTGACGTATTTCCCCATCCCTTTTATAAGAGAACCCTGAATCCTAAGGGTTGTAGAGGGATGAAGATCTATCCTCTGTAATTTTTCATGCTGAATAGGGGCCACGATATTTCTGCCTAACTATTAGGGTCTCTTGTATTCAGGGTAGAAAGGAGCTCAGTAGGAAAGCACCAGTACGGTAAGGGCCATTCATAACTGACAAAAGGTGATATCTGGAAAATAAATAAGTATTCAATTTATGAAGACATTTCGGTAAGCTTATTGTGCATTCCTACACAATGAGTACAACAGCAAATATGATCCACAACCATAAAGCAAAATAAGTAAATTATCCCAAGCAAACTAAATAAGATGGCTCTCCATGAAATGGGCAACTGTTGGAACCAAAGTGATACGGGGTTGCTAGCTGATTCCAGTATGTGTCCAGAACTAGAATACTGGTCTAGGTTTTTGCATTACATATCCCTCTTGTTTTTTCTGAGCTACAGCCAGAGACCACTGGTTGGTTCACAAGAATAAACATAGTCATTATAAATTGCAGAAACAAAACTCTGTAATTTATAAAAAAAAAAAAATGCAGGAAAAAACAACTGATGAGAGAATGTAATAGCAGGTGTACTATCATTTTTGAAGCATCATCTTTTCTCTCTCCAGTCTCCCATTTTTACTAATGATAAATTATGGTAAGACTAATTTACTTTATTATACTTGGCCTGATTATTTGTATAAAGTGCAGCAAAAATAATTAGTTTTCACATAGGCTTTTAAAATTGGCTTTGATGGAACTCTGCTCCATAAGGAACATCAGATAAGACCTTTTTTAAGGCAAGCTCAACCATGGGTTTGTATACCCAAATACCTATGAGTTGAGCAAATTCCTCTCCTCTTGAGCTCCCAAGGTAACTTGGGGCTTCTGGGCCTGTCAGAAAGTGACATTCTTTACTTACCTGTTGGGAATCCTGTACAAGAACTGTGTAGACAAGATATGAGACCAGTTTTCAAATTTGATTCCTTAAAGGAAAGCACTTTATTTCAGTCAAAGCTTTGGTAAAATAACCAGTTTCTCTAATTGTGTCCTCTTGCAAAAGAAAACAGATTCTTACTGCACTTATGAAATAAGTATATTGCCATAAATTAAGAATACTCATAAATAGTTTCAAAATCCTGGAGAAATCAGGTAGAGAGAAACAAATGTGCTCCCAATTTTTAATAAGAGTATACTTTACTCAATTGTTAAAAACTGTGAATAACTTAATAGAAAGGTTTTCTTGGTTCTGAAAAACAAAACAAAGGATCAGCAATGTCTTACACAAAGTCAAAAAAAGATTACTTCACTCTTCTATTAGTTCATTCCATATGGTTGACTCCTGTTCTGCTTAATATCAAGAACATTTCAGCTCTCTATGAGTTCTGAAAATTTTTTACTCTATTTTAATATCAGAAACCTGCATTTAAAAGCACCTGTCAAAGTCCTATAGCTGATTAAAAACCACATTTTAAAGAAGATTAAATCAAGACAGCAATTGTCCATGGATGACAAAATGCCTTAGGGCAGCCTCTATTAAAACTGCAATTAACTAGGAATTTTGGTTTCTTCTGTGGCATATAACAATTTTTATTTAATTTTATTTTTATTTAGTTAATTATGTATGCATGTGTGTAAGTATGTATTTATTTATTATTGAGATGGAGTCTTCCTCTGTTGCTCAGGCTGGCTGGAGTGTAGTGAGGTAATCTCAGCTCAAAGCAACCTCCACCTCAGCCTCCTAAGTAGCTAGGATTACAGGCATGCAGCATCTATGCCCAGCTAATTGTTTTTGTATTTTTAGTAGAAACAGAGTTTCACCATGTTGGCAAGGCTGGTCTCAAACTCCTGACCTCAAGTTATTCACTCACCTTGACCTCCCTAAGTGCTGAATTAAATGCATGAACCACCATGCCTTATCACAAGAATTTTATGTAGCAATTAGAATTGGCCGGGCGCGGTGGCTCAAGCCTGTAGTCCCAGCACTTTGGGAGGCCGAGATGGGCAGATCACGAGGTCAGGAGATCGAGACCATCCTGGCTAACATGGTGAAACCCCATCTCTACTAAAAAATACAAAAAACTAGCCGGGCGCGGTGGCAGGCGCCTGTAGTCCCAGCTACTCGGGAGGCTGAGGCAGGAGAATGGCGGGAACCCGGGAGGTGGAGCTTGCAGTGAGCCGAGATCCGGCCACTGCACTCCAGTCTGGGTGACAGAGCAAGACTCCGTCTCAAAAAAAAACAAAAAAACAAAAAAAACAATTAGAATTATTACTGATAATGTACTTTAAGTCATATCAGAATTATAGGCATTTCCTATAATTTTGGAACATGTACCAATAACATATTTATACAAATACAGCCCAAAGAGAGCCAAACACCACTTCATATTTGACAATGCTCCTGTATGATTTTTACACCAAATAAGCCAAATTTCACCTTTGCATTAGTGTACTATTAATGTTAAACCCAATTCTTAATAAAACCTTATAGATAAATCAAGCCAATTTTAATCAGTTTGACCATAAGATTCTCATAAACCTTTTATAACCCTTTATAAATTTTTGTTAAAGAGCAGACCAGTGCTCTAAGAAAAACTGTTATGATTTTATTTCAACATTTAATTTAGGGGAAAACTGAATAATATCCCTTTAACTTTAGCCAATATGTTCACACAGAATTGTTTTCACAAGATTAATTTTTTACAAACCTTCCACAACTTGCTCAAACCCTTAGTTTTACCTTATCTGACTTAAAACAATCCTATAACCTAATCTAGGCAAAAAAAAAAATCACATTCCCATGACTTCGTATGTAATCTTCAGCAAAAACACATTTCACTTTTCCTACACACCTTTACTGTAAAACTGTTTCTTCAGTAAGTCTCAGTTACATGTTACAATGTTAACTCTTAGCAACTTTTACTTTTGGTGAAAAACCTAGTTAGTAAGCAATTTCGATTATGTTGAACAATTTTCAAAAATCAAAGAAGCAGTTTATGACCTTAAAGCATTTAGTAAACCTAATATCTGACCTGCTTAACTTAGAACAAATGTCTACATTTTTGAAGATATTTTTATTTTACCAACAATCTTTAGAATTGTCTTTATTTCCTAAAGATTACTTAAGTCACATGAACTAAAAGGCATTACAATTTTTATTTTTCTGATAAAATATTTGATTTAAACATTTATTATTTTTAAGCCAATTAATCAAAGCTCTTCCATATCACACACACAACATATAAAAATACACAGACAGAAGATCCAGTACTTGTAAGATTTTTCATTTGCCAGTTTCTTAATTGGATTATTGGCTTCAGGGCAGAGAGCCCATGGAGGAACAGGGTCAAGAAAGCATGCAGGCTATACAGCCTAATTAGCAGGCACAGCTGGAAGGCAAAACAGATCCCCTACACTTGTGTCTCATTTTTATACCAGATCCTAGATCTCCAAAAGAGAAATGATATGGAACAAGACATTGCTATGATTTTGCTGTACATTTTATTGCAAAGCAATCTAAAGCCAATCAGCCCATTCTGTGACTAGTCCATCCCCCAATGGGAGTCTTAGCTCTCCATGCAGGGGTGAGGACATCTCCATACCTTCAAAGTGGCCAAGAGCATGCTTCTCTAATCCAAACATGCAAAGAGTCACATATTCTCCCATAACTGCCATTAGATATCCCCCAAAGTATACTTTCTACCTAGTTATTACACACCAAAGCTCTCATAATGTGAAGAGTCAAAAATGTCAGATAATGCAATGCAAAACAGAACAGAGCCTTAGATTTTGAAAGGAATCTATCCACTTCCAATTCCTGGGGTTTCATGAGAAAAACAAAGGCTTTTCCCAAAACGGGGTCTGTGTTTCCTCCTGTTTTTTCCAAGGAGTCCCAGGCTTGAATATTCACTTTTAATTAAGCCAACTTTTAAGCATAACACCCTTAAAAAAAAAAAATCCCTTTAAATCTCTTATTACTTGACTTTAGCCAGGCCAAACAGCCAACACTTCTTTTGAACTTTACCAAACATAACCTCCCATGTAACCTCACAGGTGCTCAGAGAAAGGAAAATTCAAGACGGTTCGTGGAGGGGAGGAGAATTAACAAATGGTAAAGGTCACACAGATATCAAACCAGAAGGAACTCATTCCCTGTGCCAGAAATTGAACCCTGGCAGCCATTGTAAAATGGCAATGCCTTAGTTGCTGAGCTATAGCACTGGGCAGTTCCCATTACCCTTCCCAGAAGAAGCTTAGAGGTAGCCAATGTTAAGCTTCCAAAGGCTTTTAAGTGCTCAAGATAATTTTTAGGGCTAGCTGACATGAACCCTCAAATTCCTGTTCCCTGGATGTTAGAGACCAGTTGAAAATTCTACCATGTGGTTATAGGGTCAAGCTCCTAGAGACATAAAACAAGATGAGAGGCAAACTTTATCCAGTTTTTTTTTCCAAGGACCTGCAATGAAGTTTGTAATTGACCAGTTTGCTAGGCTGGCTTGAACAGCGGGCTTATGGGGTCCTAGCCCGACATTCAATCCTGAGGTACCCCTCTTTATGACAGAATGATACAGAAAGACAAATTTATAGCACAAGGTATATCAGGTTTGCTACAGCTTAAGACTAACTTCACAAATGTTTTGTCCCATTAATCAAACCTTCACAGAGCAGATAGACAGCAACTTTTGCCATTCATTCAATCTGTTTGCACAGAGAGGGGAAAGGGAAGGGAGAAAAGTGTTGCCTGCAGCAGAGTGGGAAAGGTGAGGAGCTCAGGGACGCCAGAGAAAGACCCACCCATTGCAGTGACACTGTAAAGTTGAGGTGGCCACTTGTCAGTCTCAAAAGATATTTTCCAGCAGTCCCATCAGCTTTCAAGTTTCCCCTTTTAGGGAGAAAAAGCTCTTCATGTCCCACGGTCCTGTACATGCCTAATGCTATCACCCGTAGCCATGAGCAAAGAGTTCAAGGCAGAATAATCCAAAGAGAATAATGGTTAACATCCTGTAGTGCCAAACCTGTTCTTAGCGCAGAGGGACTTTACTGAGAGGGAGCCTGTAACTCCTAAATCCTAGAAAGGACTCTAACCTTTCTAAATTGGGCCTTGAACCCAAGTATGCTCCAGTGTGTTTGCCTTTTATTAAGAGGGGCCTTTAACCCTGCCTGTCTTAGGAGAGACTCTAACTCCTCTAAAGTTGGTCTCTAACCAAATTCCATTCTCTACCTGGATACCCCACAACTTACCCAAAGTCAGCCAATCGGTACTGCAGTCTATTTCCTTTGGGACAGGGGTCTCCTTAGTATCATGCCTTCATGGTCACCAGAAAGATGTTACTGGAAAAGGGTCCTGATCCAGACACCAAGAGAGGGTTCTTGGATCTTGAACAAGAAAGAATTCAGGGTGAGTTCATAGAGTAAAGTGTAAGCAAGTTTATTAAAGAAGTAAATAAACAAAAGAATGGCTAACCCATAAGCAAAGCAGATGCATGTGCTGTTTGACTAAGGATACTTATTTTTATTTCTTGATTATATGCTAAACAAGGGGTGGATTATTCATGAGTTTTCCAGGAAAGGAGTGGGCAATTCCCAGAACTGAGGGTTCCTCTGCTTTTCAGACTTGTAGGGTAATATTCTGACATTGCCATGGCATTTGTAAACTGTCATGGTACTGGTGGAAATATCTTTTAGGATGCTAATGCACTATAATTAGCATATAATGGGAAGTGGGGATGACCAGAGGTCACTCTTGTTGCCATCTTGGTTTTGGTGGGTTTTGGCCAGTTTCTTTACTGCATGCTGTTTTATCAGCAAGATCTTTATGACCTGTATCTTATGCCAACCTCCTATATCATCCTGTGACTTAGAATACCTAACCTACTAGGAATGCAGCCCAGTAGGTCTCAGCCTTATTTTATCCAGCCCCTATTCAAGATGGAGTCGCTCTGGTTCAAATGCCTCTGACAATGATGTTATGAAAAAAGCATGCTGTATATTCAGCATGACCCCAACTATGTACATAACTAGAGAGATGTACACTGATGCACAGACAGTAATTACATCTGGTTGGGAGTGTTTGAAATGCTTGTTCCCAGTGCCATAAAGAAATAGCACTTGAACATAAATTTAATTTCCTCAGCAAGGCCATTTTTTTTAACTTTCTGCAGAAAGGGTACTCTCGTGGAGTGCTATTTCTTTACAGCACCAGGGAACAAGCATTTCAAACAATTTGGTGGCAATCCGTATGGGGATACATTCTCCTCTGGGGGCAGTCTCCAGTCCTCTCTCATGAGGGAGTGTGCTCCTCTGCCTCATTGCAGTGGCCTCAGAGATAAGGACTCGAGACCCACCTGGTGTGATGAATAAACCCAGACTCTCAGCATTTGCAGAAAAAAAAAAAACAAAAAACTTGCCTAGCGACCTGGACTAAAGGATCCTCACATATCATGTGAACCAGGAAACTCTGTGCACAGACTGAGGAAAAAAACACCAAGAGACTCAGTAAGGTATTTCCTTGGTGGTTGGGACTAAGGAAAAAGCCACAGGGCAGTAAAGCATTCCTTGGTTAGGACATACCAAGGAGAGAGAGACTGCAAGGGCAATAAAGCATTCGTTGGTCTGACTAGGGAAAGAAAGCTGCAGCGGGCAGTGAAGTATTCCTTAGTCAGAATGTCTTGGAGGTTAAAAAGAGGTGAGAAATTCCTATTGTTGGGGGGCTTGAACCTCAAAAAGAGGTAAGAAATCCCCATGGTGGGAGTTGAACTTCAAAAAGAGGTAAGAAATCCCCATGGTAGGGGGTTGAACTTCACACGAACCTCCGATAGTAAAAAAAAAAAAAAAAAAAAAATTCAAAACTCCCCTGTCCCCTCTTCTTGGGGAAAGAAAAAGGCTAAGCTCCTCTCCTTCTGGTCATTGCCCTAGAGGAAGGGGAAAGAGACGGGGGGAAACAGCAGCATAGGTGGTTGGCAGAGGCAAAGGGAAGCCCAGCAGAGAAGAAAAAGAAGCTAGGAGAGGAAGTCAGAGAGAAAGAGGGCAAAAACAGCCAGTGTCGCGCCAAACAGCCAGGCACACCAAGGGTTAAGTCTCTCTTCCCAGCCTGGCTCTGTGTGAAAAAGGGAGCAGGGACCAGTGCCAGGAGGAGAGCAGAGGAGGTGAAAGGGCATAATTCCTGCAACTTGCAGCAGGCATCTGCCAAACCTCAGGGCCGGTAATGACCCGGGCTCGGACTGCAGCTGCACAAATCCCACCCGGCCTGAGAAACTAAGTGTAGGAAGAAGGGAAAAAAGTAAAAAGGGAAATCAGAAAAAAACAAAAACAGGAGAGCAGAAGAACTCAGGAGGGAAAAAGGAAACAGGGAATGACAGAGAGAGAGGAAAAAAAAGTGCAAATGAGATTAAAAAACAGTTTATATACAAGGTATATAAGAAAAATAAATATACTTTTAATAAAAGGATAAGGAAGCATAAGAATATGGATTTTTACCTGCATTAAAAGGTTAAAAAATATTTTGTTTTAAAAGTTTAAGCAATTTTTAAAATGTTAATTGTAAAGGAAATTCTGTGTGTGAACATATTGGCTAAAGTTAAAGGGGTATAATCCAGTTTTTCTGTGAACTGGACATTAAAACAAAAGCACAATAGATTTTTCTTAAAGCACTAACCTGCCCTTTAACAAAAATTATAAAAAGTTAAAAAGAGTCTATAAAAGTCTTACCTTATAGTCAGACATTAAAACTGGATAAATAATGTCTATGAGATTTTATTAAAATTAAACTTAACATTAATAGCACATTAATATTAAAGGTAAATTTTAACTTATCTGGTATAAAATAATACAAAAAGCATTGTCAAATATAAAATTGTGTTTAGCTTTCTTAAGGCCTGAGGGCAGCTGGGTAAGTCACAAGGCCCCTCATTCCCAAGGCCACAACACGCAGGGGCAGTGAAGGCCACAAGAAGGCCAAGACCTTAAGTGGGGGCAGGGCCACAGTGTCCCCTGGGCAGTGCTGAGCAGGAATGGAGTGGGAGGCATCACCATGGGGCCTCAAGCCCCAGGATATGCTACAGAAATTATATACTTAATTTATCTTCCAATTTCCCTTCCCTCAGAACCAAGTCTTTTAACCCAGGTACCAGCCCTAGAATTTCCAGTACACCAGCACCAGCCTGAAAACCACACTCTCATCAAAAGATAGAAAAAAAAAACCTCTAGTCAGCCTAGGAAGGACCTTGTTTTATGCTGTTAACACTGAGACTGCCATCCACACAGCCAAGAAAGAATGAATTCACCATACTCGAGTCAAGAAAACATCTTCCTCATCAGAATCATGGGTTACTGTACTAGGATCAAGCCCTACTAATTTAAAGTTAAAGAAAGCTTAATTTTCATATATGTTCTGTATTGCTTCCTTTCCTTTCCTTAATCTGTTACTAGCTCCTTTGTTATTAATGTAACTAAGTCTGACTCACCTCAGACCATTGTCATTAATGCTTGCTGTCATATCTTGTGGAAATGTAAGAGATCAACAATAGCTAGCCTTTTCATACAAATATGCATGTCCCAGCCCTCTAATTAACACAGTTACCCCAACACTCATTGTTGTGATTACCTACAGCCAGGACGCTGATTTTCTGCTCCTACAGCCTGGTAACCCTATAGTAAATGGCACTATGCCCTTTAAACTACTCAGGAGCAAAGTTGGCCTTCCATGAAAAAGGTTTGTGCAGATCTAAAACCCCTCATCTCTTTCACTAAAAGGACTACCCCTTCTAACTGTCAGCCTTATCAATGTAACCCTATCCTTCTCTCTATTACCACCTCCACCTTAACTAACTCTAGACCTGCCCTTAGTCGCTTCTATGGTATGGGGATTGACATAAATGGAAAAAACCTCCTAGGTATTTTTTAAATACGCATTATTCCCTCATCTTCCCCTTCTTCAGTAGCCTCAGTTCTAGATCCCAAACCAGTTGCTCCTACATCTAATAATAAAACTAGGGTATCTATTGTAAAAATAAGAGATCTAAGGCAGACCTTACCCATCAAGACAAGATATCAAGATGCAAATGTGTGGCTGGGATGGATTAAATATTCTGTTCACACTTTAAATAAAAGTGATTATTATGCTTGTACGCATGGTAGGCCAGAGGCCCAGATTATCCCCTTTCCACTCAGATGGTTTCTTTATTGACCAGATATGGACTGTATGGTGGCTCTCTTTCAGAATCCCACTGCTAGGATAATCCATCATGCCGAGCTCTCTATCTGCTATTTCCTGAAATTCAACACCCTGTGGGTCAGCCCCTGAGGGGCAATCCAGCTTCCACCACTAAATGACAAGTTTACTTCATGCTTCTCATGGCAAAGGGAAAATTTGGTGTTCCTTGGAAGCATAAAAATATGCAAGGAGCTCAAGCCTTTCCAAGAGCTTGCCCATCGGTCCACACTTAGCCATCCCCAAGCAAATGTATGATGGTACTGTGGAGGACCTTTACGGGACACTCTGCCCAATAATTGGAGCAGTACTTGTGCTCTAATCCAATTGGCTATCCCCTTCACCCCGGCATTTCATCAATCTAAAAAAAAAAAAAAGTAAAAACAAAACACCACAGGCCAAGGGAAACTCCTTATGCATCCTTTAATCCTCAGGTTTATATAAATGCTATTAAGGTCCTGTGAGAAGCGCCAAATAAGTTTAAAGCACAAAATCATACGGCTGCAGAATTTAAATCCACGTTGTTCTGGTAGATAACTATAAAAAAAGTAGACAAAATAAACTATATCTATTACAATCAGCAATGATTCATAAATTACACTAAAGATGCCATCAAAGGGATAGCTAAGCAGTTAGGACCTACCAGCCAGAAAGACTAGAAAAATAAAAAGCTTTAAATGTAATATTAGCAGAAAAAGGAGATGTTTGTGTCATAATTAAAACTCAATGTTGTACCTTTGTTCCTAATAATACTGCCCCTGACAGAACGATAACAAAGGCGCTGCAAGGATTAACAGCCCTATCCAATAAACTTGCCAAAAATTCTAAAATAAATAACCCTTTTTCTGAAATAATAAAACATTGGTTCAGTGGATAAAAAGAAATTTTAACTTCAATTCTCACCTTGTTCACTCTTGTTAATGGTGTATTTATTCTTGTAGGCTGTTATATTATTCCCTGCCTTCAAAGTTTTATACAAAAACTTCTCTCTGCCACTCTTACAGAGTTAACTCCTAACTCTCCTCCACCCTATTCAGAAAAATTACTTCCTTAGAAGGACAAACAAAGCAATTAAGTCAAAAATATATCAAACAAGTTTGAAGAGGAATTATGAAATAAAAAGAGGGGGAGTTGTAAAAAGTAAAGTAGAGGTTCCTCTTCAAAGACTTTCCTCCCCATCTAATTAGGAATAAATAGTAACTTCTCTCAGAAGCAAAATTTATTCAAAGACCCATACTAACATTCTTAAATATCTGCTAGCCATAATAAAGAAATCAATGTACTTTATGTTTTTAGCTCCTACAATTTAGCCTAAATATTTGCCCTGGCATGTTTATACTGGTCCAAGCAAGCATAGACAATGTCAGGTTATAAATGACCCTGTCTCCTTTGTTTGGTGTACTCTCATGGCAAAACTGCTGGTGAGTGTACCCTTTCTGCATAAAGTAAAAATAATGGCCTTGCTGAGGAAATTAAATTTATGTTCAAGTGATATTTCTTTATGGCACCAGAGAACAAGCACCTCAAACGGATGTTTTTCTGAATTATTTTAATTGTTTCCTCTTTTCCATGTTTTTCAAGTTTTCAACAATAAGCATGTCTTTATTCACTTGAGAAATTTTTTTTTTGAGAATGTACTAAGTACCAAACAATGATGGGTATTGGGTAATTGTCAATTTTGTGCTCAGGAAGAAAACAAACACACACCCATTTTAAAAACAAAAGAAACAAATATTTCTGGAATATTAATATGCCTGAAATGACCCAAAGCCTGTGGATTCTGTGACTGTTGTGTTCAAGGACGTTCTCTTTTCAATTCACTGGAAAACAGTGAAAGGAGAAGTGCAAATGATGAGAACTGTGTTTAACTTAATTTTGCATGCCAGAAACAGAAGAACTGCTTGTAACAGTCAGGTGTGAGTACGTGGTGACCAATGCGTTTCACCCATGCCTTTCCTGTTTTACTATGTTCATCAGCAATTTCCTCTGCTTTTTCTTGTACTAGGATGCATATGTAACTTCCCTAGATGGCCACACTTGAGGAGTAACAGCCTAAGACTAAAACTGAACTTCAGTCTCTAAAATAAAGAGGCATCTTGTCTACAAAAATTATGCGTTTACATTGCAAAAGAGCCATTTTTCTTCCTCGTAAAAGAGGCAAGAGGGAAGTGCCACACCTGCTTTCTTTCTCAGGTTGATCACATACAACCTTCTGACACCATCTCATACAGAGTCAAACCATGATTCATGTCTGAGGTTCACTCCTGTGTGGACTTGGAACTAGTCCAGGTGTTTCCTATTTCTGTCTTTCAGCTGTGGTTTAAAATGGGGAGAAATGTCTAGTTACATTTGCTGGGACAATTCCCTTCCAGCAGGAATCTAGGAGACCAGTGTGAAAACTGATAGTCAAAAAATCACTAAGTGGATCAGAGAACTATGGATTTTATAGACTTTGGAATAAACTTTGTTATAACAAATATGGAAGGTATCAGTGAACAAACTGCCAGTATTTTCTTTTCTGAACAGTTGACTCCTAACCTGATGTGTTAAGGGCTGCCTTGCCAGCTCCTTCCCCTCAGACGCTGTTCTTTCCACGAGCATTGTTTGGGTACTGAGCACAGAAATAAGAACATAGTGATTTTATGATTCCTTTTAATCTGGAGGGTGAAAACAGAAGGCCCATGTGAAATGTTGCATATTCCCATTAAAAGCTAGGCCAGAATTTGGTGGCCCATGCCATTTCATTTGTGTTCTGTATTAGCACTCTTTTTCTTCCTCTCTCTTTCACTTTCCCTGATCCATTTTCTCATCATCACTTATTCCCTTTCTGCTCCTTTTTTCTTTACCTTTTGCAAATTTAGATTTGGAGGACACATGCTAGTGATTTGAGGTGGACTGAACTAAAGAGAGCTGGTGTGATGGTATGTGATGGTGTGATGGTGTGAGCCTGTCATCCCAGCTACGAAAGAGGCTGAAACAGGAGATCCCTTTAGCACAAGAGTTCAAGGTGAGCCTGGGCAAAATACTGAAACCCTGTCTTGAAAGAAGGAAGGAAGGAAAGAAACAAAGAACAAATGAATGGATGGACAGATAAGGAAGGAAGGAAGGAAGGAAGGAAGGAAGGAAGGAAGGAAGGAAGGAAGGAAGGAAGAAAGGAAGGAAGGAAGGAGAAAGAAAGAAAGAAAGAAAGAAAGAAAGAAAGAAAGAAAGAAAGAAAGAAAGAAAGAAAGAGAGAGAGAAAGAGAGAGAGAGAGAGAAAGGAAGGAAGGAAGGAGGGAGAGGGGAGATAGAGAAATAAAGAAATAAGAGGAAGAAGGGGGGAGGGGAGAGGAGGGGAGGGAAGAGAAGAGAAGAGAAGAGAAAAGAAAGAGAAGAGAAGAGAAGAGAAGAGGAGAGAAGAGAAGAGAAAGGGAACACCCTGATGTGGCAAAAGCTTAGCCTTTAGGCTTCCGCACTTGTATTCCATGTCATGGCAGACATAACTGAGCAGTCATACCCTTGATTTTCACTTTATTCTGAAGTTGCCTCACCATTATTCTCAACACAGTTCTCCAGGACATTCTAGTGAAAGCCTAATTCATCAATCATTAAATAAATTCTCCTTGAGCATCTGTTATTCGTCATTTGAAGAGTCTAGGAGACAGACTGACCCCTCAGCGCTCTTGTTCCCACTCCATCTGCCCTCCAAGCTAAGCTCTACAAGGATTGAGCGTTAGGACCAACCCACTTCCTCTGCCCGTCTGCCTTCAGGTTTCCAAATGACATCAGCCTAACCTAAAAAGTTCCCCTTACATTTTCCTTCAGCTGAAAATGATTTAACATAAAGAGCTTTGCACACACAAGACTGGAAACACACACAGTGGAATTTCTCTTATGTCCTCATTTCTCAGTCTCCACATCTTCCTGTCACGTGACATCCTTCTTGAGGAAGATTTGAACAAAAGAAAAGACTGACCTGCACTTGGTCTCTCTAGGTTAACTACTGGCAGATTTCATATTTCTAAATTTGTTACATTATTCGGTAACATAAAACCAATCTCACATTCAATCTTTTCCTCTTTTACCATGTGATATTCAGATAAACTTTGAGCTAAAGCAAAGTAAAAATAGCCACCATTTTTCTTTCCACCTGAAATAACCATGAATAAGTTAAGATGAAAAAAGCACTGTAAGTGGTTCTTCCATCACAGAGTTGTGTAGAGTTGGGAGCTTTGGGTCCTCTATTGAAATATTCCTATTGCATCTTCTATTTGTTGGTAATCTCAATATAAGATTAAGAGCAAAGCCTGGATTTTGAGTCTATTCATTCTCTAGACTTTGTTTTTGCTTTGCTAGTCACTCAAATATCTCAACTGCTAGAATGACAAATGTGGATGGGAAATAGAGATTTCAGAAGTGAAATATAAACTACATTCTAGCCCAGTAGGTAACTTTGCACAAGTCCTGAAGTTTCCCTAAGTCCTCATCTTACCAACTGTGAAACACAAATAGGAGCTTCCTCTATACAGTAGATACAGTTGCTAAGTGGATTGGCTGCAATCCTCCATGTAAAGCTCTACAAGGTGCAGACAGGAGCTCAATGTGTATCAGCTCTCAGCTTTGCTGAGCTTGTTATGCAGTCTTCAGGATGGGAGTGGGGGAAGAGGCATGTTAGAGAGTCTAAGGAACTTGACTTTCTCCCTGGTTACCTATTTGACAGTATGGGACATCATATTGACTCAGAGAGACCACCCGAATATTGATTACTCATATCCTAAACAAAGCCATGAATCTCTCTAAGGAAAACAATCTGATTGCAATGTCATCTGGATTAATGACACAGGTAAATGAGAAGTGATTGGTTGCGGCCGGGCACGGTGGCTCACACCTGTAATCCCAGAACTTTGGGAGGCTGAGGCGAGTGGATCACCTGAGGTCAGGAGTTCAAGACCAGCATGGCCAACATGATGAAACCCCATCTGTACAAAAATTAGCTGGGCTTGGTGGTGCACGCCTGTAATCCCAGCTACTAGGGAAGCTGAGGCAGTGGAATTGCTTGAACCCGGGAGGTGGAAGTTGCAGTGAGCTGAGATTGAGCCACTGCACTCCAGGCTGGGTGACAAAGAGAGACTCCTCCCCCCACCAAAAAAAACAAAAAGAAGTGATTAGTTGCTTTGTCAAAAAATTCATTTTAGGACTTTTTTAGAATGCGATTGACAAGCATTTTCTTTAAATGATCAGCTAGTAAATATTTTAGGCTTTGCAACCAAATGGTTTCTACAGTAACTACCTAACTCTGCCATTATAGCCCAAAAGTAGGTGATAAGAAAGTGTATGCGCATGAATTTGTTCCAGTAAGTCTTTATTTACAAAAATAATTTGGGGCTCGATTTGGGGAGGAACACACAAGAAACAGAAGGAAGTGGGCATTGTGTAAACCCACAGGACACTGCAGCTTCTTTCAAGGATTTGTGAAAGATGGTGGCCACACCATGCTGATGTTGGCAGCTCTTCAACTTGCATCCAGACAAGAAAAATATGTTACGGTTTCTCTTCTCCACCCAAAACTCCATCAATTTCTCCTCTGCCAGGGCCAGAGTCTCCTACTGTGAAGTTAAACAAATTATACCCCCTCCTCACGTTCCCAGCTCTGGGCATTATGCCTGCATTCTTGGGGTCTCTCTCTAAGGCTAGATACTGGGGAAGTGATTACTATGGCCAATGCAGTAGTTTGTAATTAAATCTTTTTTATGAAAAAAAAAAAATCCTGGAAACCTAAAGAAACCTCTGTTTTCTTCACTTCTTATTGTGGACTGAAGGGTGTAAAGATAGCAAACTAGAAGAAAAGACCATGGTGTTTTACAATTCCTCCCTCCCTTACTCCCACCTTCAGCATGAATTCTCCTGTTCTTTGATACTACTTATCCACAGATCTAATTATCTATAGAATCAATAGAATCCTTCTTTCATGCTGTCTCTACCTCCAGGCAATTTTTGGGGGTCAGTGGGGACTCACCCAATTTTAAAGTGATTGTTAATAATTTGCCTTCAGACTATCTCCAATTCAATCCTTCCTCCTTAATCTGCAAGTGAACCTCCCTAAAGTACAAATCCAATCATGTCATTCTTTGCTCAAGAGCCTTCATTAGTTTTTTTGTTCATTCATGGCCTGATGACATCCAAATTCCTTATCCTGATCCTTAAGTCTGTCACCACCCGGTGATACTTAGCGAACATGACACGGAACTCAAGGGGGAAAAATATGAACAGAGGGCTATTGATTTGGCAAGAACGAGGGAAGGTGTGGTCTTACCAGCACAGTTTCAACAGATCTGTAAGGGCGGAACTCATCAGTCTCAGATAGGGGCTCAGAGGGGATTGCAGCAAGGCCAGGTATTGAAGGAAGTTATGCCAGTATAGCAGTGAAAGGAGAGAAGAAAGTGGAAAAGTACGAAGAGTAGCTGGCAATGTCAAGCAAAGGAATCCTCAAAATTAGGGAAAGTGGACCAGATTTTGAGACTGAAGCAAACACTTCAGTGTTTTTCAGAGAGGGATTCTCTGAGGCAGTTGTTTTCTGCCTTGGCTGCTCACTAGATCACAGCCAGTCATTGGTAGGGCCAGAATTTAGCTGACACCTTCAGTCACAGGAAAAGACAGCTGCATGAGAACACAGGCAAGTGGTAATGGAAAGAACAAATAACCCAGAATCAGGATGAGAGGGGCTTAAAGAGGGAGGCAGTGGCACAGAGGATAAAGTTGTAGAATTTTATACTTTTGCTTAAAGCAGGTCTTGTCTGTCTTTGCAAGTAGCTGTTTTCGCTCATTGAAAATAATGTAAACATTCATTTATTTATTTTACTGTCTCCAGGGTAAATAGAAGAAGGTGTTCTCTAAAATCATTCTCAGTCTTCAAATAGACTTATAAAACAGCCTGGTAAAACCTAGAAAATAGTTGCCCAACCACATCTGTAGGGCATCTGTGGCCTTCCACCCATAGTGCCTGCTGTCTGTCCTTTGAAGAGACTCTGATTCTTTGATCCTGCTTGGAGTGATGGGAGGGGTAAACCCGCTTCTGGGAAGCCACAGTGCTGTGGTATTCCCTGCTGAGAGAGCTCACCCTGAGCTTTTCTTTAAAAAGCTTTCTGAGACCAGGAATATGGGCAAGCATGGAGTCATTGGGAATCATGCATCCAATTGACTCAGTTAACTTGATGTGCATTGTGACATCGAGTTATCCCTGAAAATAGCTCTGAAAATTATCCAGAGGTGATGTGACTTGGGAAAAATACAGTCACCCTGAACTTGCTTGATCTTGAAAGTGGCATTTTGTTGACTGGGCTCAATCTCAAGGAAGAGAGGCAGTTATGGCTTGGAGCCAGGCAGTTAGGTTGATGGATGTTCACTGGTAAGGGCTGCCCAGATGCATCCCAGATGGTGGGAAATACCTCATCTATGGGAGGTCATAAAAATCCAGACAAATAAAGGACTTCAGTCTATGTGGATGTTGAAGGTTTGGGGAAGGGAAAAGGGGCAAAGAGGAAGGAGAGCTATAGGTCATGAAGTATCTGTTTATTTTACTGAATCATTAATTAGTACTGAAAATCTGAAATTAATCTAGAAATTGTCTCTGCCAGATGAGGCAGGAAGACAGAGAAGACAACATGTTCTCTCTGTGCACTGCCTACATTATATCTTTGATCGAAGTTTCAAGACATCACTCTTCTTAAGTTGCTCATCAATAGGTTCAGACAATCAATTTAAAAGCAGTCACGCCTGGCTGGGAATGCCAAAGAATGCCTTCTTACCCATTTATTAATAGGAGATGTTTATTTCTACTATCCTGGCTTTTTTGGATAGAGATGTATTAATCATTACACAGTCATTTTGTTATGAGATGAAACTGATTATCTGAAAAATGGACAAAATGATCTTGGTAAAATTCATTTTTTCACAATTGTCAATTTCCCCTCTCTGTCTTCAGAGCAAAAATGGTTTTATAAAGTTGGTGGTCTTCAGCTTAAAAAAATAAAATATTGCTTAAGAGTCTTACAGAACAATTAGACTTTATTTAATATTTGAATCTACTTTAAACTGATTTTATTAATTCTCCACATGATATGTGGCACTCTTAGTTGTAAGAGATTTTCTCTTCAAATAGTTTGCAGATATTTTATACCATTTGAGAGGTTGTCTCTTCACTTTATGGATTGTTTACTTTTCTGTGCAGAAGGTTTCCAGCTTAAAGTTATTACATTTGCCCATTTTTTGCTTTGGTTGCCTATGCTCCTGAGTTCTCACTAAAAAAAAAAAAATTTGTCCAAACAAGTCCTGAAGCATTTTTTCAATATTTTCTTCTAGTAGTTTTATAGTTTCAGATCTTACACTTAAGTCTTTTATCCATTTTTTTTTTTTGATATGGTAAGAGAGGGGTCTAGTTTCATTATTCTGCATATAGATGTCTAGTTTTCCCAGCATCATTTATTGAAGAGATGGTTCTTTCCCCAATGTATGTTCTTGGTAGCTTTGTCAAAAATAAATTTACTGTAAATATATGTATTTATTTCTGGGGTTTTTATTCTGTTCTATTGGTCTATGTATCTGTTGTTATTCCAGTGCCATGCTGTTTTGGTACTATAGCTTTGTAGTACAATTTGAGTCAGGTAATGTGATGCCTCCAACTTTGTTTTTCTTGATTAGGATCACTTTGACTATTCTGGGTATTTTGTGATTCCATATAAATTTTAGTATTTTTTTCTATTTCTATGAAGAATGTTATTGGTAATTTGATAGGGTTTGCATGGACTCTGTAGATAGTTTTGGGTAGTATTGACATTTTAATAATATTGATTCTCCCAATCCATGAACATAGGATATCTTTCCATTATTTGAGTCCTTCTTCAATTTTTTTCATCAGTGTTTTACATTTTTCATTGTAGAGATCTTTCACTTCTTCAGTTAAGTTTATTTACAGGTATTTTATTCATAGCTATTATAAATGGGATTGCTTTCTTGGCTTCTTTTTCAGATTTTTCAATGTTGGCATATAAAAATGCTACTAATTTTTACATGTTGATTATGTATCCTGCAATTTTACTAAATTTATCAGTTTGAATAGCTTTTGGTGGAGTCTTTAGGTTTTTCTAAATATAAGATTATATACCTACAAACAGGAATAATTTGACTTCTTTGTTCACAATTTTTATGCCTTATATTTCTCTTGTTTAATTGCTCTGGCTAGAACTTTCAGTACTATGTTGAGTAAAAGTGGTGAAAGTGGGCATTCTCTTCTTGTTCCACACCTTAGAGGAAAGGCTTTCATTTTTTTCTTATTTGGTATGATACTAGCTATGAGTTTGTTGTATATGGACCTTATTATGTTGAAGTAGGTTCCTTCTATACCCAGTTTGTTAAGAACTTTTATCATGAAGAGATGTTGAATTTTATGGAATGATTTTCACTCTCTATTGAAATTATCGTATGTTTTTTGTCCTTTATTTGGCTGATGTGATGTATCACATTTATTGATTTGCATATGTTAACCCATACTTGCATCCCTGGGATGAATCCTCTTGATCATGATAAAGTATCTTTTTAATGTGCTGTTGAATTTGGTGTGCTAGTATTTTGCTGAGAATTTTTCCATCTATGTTCATCAGTGATATTGGCCTAGAGTTTTCTTTTCGTGTTGTGTCTTTGTCTTGTTTTGGTATCAGGATTATCCTAGCCTTATAGAATGAGTTTGGAAGTATTCCCTCATGTTTGATTTTTTTTTTAATAGTTTGGGTAGGATTGGTATTACTTCTTTTTTAAGTGTTTGGTGGAATTTAGCAATGAATAGAAGCTACTAAACTCCATCGTCTTCTACTAACACAGCAAAGAAAATGCAAGCCATCAGGTCCTGTTCTTTCCTTTGATGGGAGACTTTCTATTACTCCTTCTATCTCATTACTTGTTATTGGTCTCTTGAGGTTCTGTATTTCTTCATGGTTCAATCTCAGTTGGTTGTATGAGTCTAGAAATTGATCCATCTCTTCTACGTTTCCAATTCATTGGCACATAGTTGCTGATAATAGTCTCTAATGATCCTTTAAATTTCTGTGATATCATTTATAATACCTCTGTTTTCATCTCTGATTTTACTTATTTATGTCTTCTCACCTTTTTGTTAGTCCAGATAAAGTTTTATCAATTTAGTTTATCGTTTAAAACACAAACTTTTCCTTTTACATTTTGTACTGTTTTCTTAGTTTCAATTAACTACTTCTCCTCTGATCTTTGTTACTTATTTTCTTCTACTAACTTTGGATCCATTTTACTCTTGCTTTTCTAGCTTCTTGAGACGCATTGTTAGATTATTTATTCAAAGTCTTTTACAATTTTAATGTAGATGTTTATTGATATAAACTTTCCTCTTCATACTGCTTTTGCTGTGTCCTATAGATTTTGTACATTGTGCTTCCATTTTCATTTGTTTCAATACATTTTTAAATTTACTTCTTTTTTATTGACTCAATGATCATTCATAAACAGATTGTTTAATTTCTGTGTATTTTATAGTTTAGGTCAATTTGGTCTATAGTGCAGATTTAGTCTAATTTTTCTTTCTTCATTTGTAGTCTAGATAATCTGTACCATGGTGAAAGTAGGGTGTTGAACTCCCAACTATTACTGCACTGGGGTCTGTTTCTCTATTTAGCTCTAATAATATTTGCTTTAGACATTTGAGTGCTTCAGCATTGGGTGCATACATATTTACAATTGTTATGTCCTCTTGCTGAATTGACTCCTCTATCATTATATAGTGACCTTCTTTGGTTTTTTTTTTTACAGGTTTTGTCTTAAAATCTATTTTATCTGATATAAGTATAGCTACTCCTGCTCTTTTCTGTTTTCCATTTGTATGAACTATCTTTTCCCATCCCTTCATTTTCAGTCTATATGTGTCTTTATAAGTGAAGCGAGTTTCTTGTAGAAAGCATATCTTGTAAAACAAGTCAGATCTTGTTTTTACAGTGGGCATAGTCATCATGTCCTCAGATAAAAACAGGTATACTGATTCCCTGTGTACCAGGTGCTAACCCTGCTCAAGCATGGGTATAGCCTTTGCATAGGTATAGCCATCCATTGATCTACTTCCCTGGATATGGCTCAACCTAGAAAACTCAGGGACCTGTTGAAAGTTCCACTCTTATCTTCACTTTTCCACCTTCATGTGCCAAAAATAAACTATTAGAGCACTTAATGCAAAATGTGATATAGGCATATATAAAATCATTTTCCAAATTTTGCATATAAATTAATCGAGATATATAGTGATAAACAGAACTGCCAATCAGCAATCAGGAGTGTTTAGCCTATGCCCAGAGTCCTAGAATATATTAAACCCCATCCTCTTCTAGTAACACAGCAAGGAAAATGCAACTTCTTTTTTTTTTTTTTTTTTTTTTTGAGACGGAGTCTTGCTCTGTCGCCCAGGCTGGAGTGCAGTGGCCGGATCTCAGCTCACTGCAAGCTCCGCCTCCCGGGTTCACGCCATTCTCCTGCCTCAGCCTCCAGAGTAGCTGGGACTACAGGCGCCCGCCACCTCGCCCGGCTAGTTTTTTGTATTTTTTAGTAGAGACGGGGTTTCACCGGGTTAGCCAGGATGGTCTCGATCTCCTGACCTTGTGATCCGCCCGTCTCGGCCTCCCAAAGTGCTGGGATTACAGGCTTGAGCCACCGCGCCCGGCCGGAAAATGCAACTTCTTAAAGCACAGAATTTACTGTTTCATATCCAGGGTCTTTCGTTTCCAGCCATGGTGCTAAGCTTCTGCAGCAGCCTAAAGACCGATAAAATATTATAGAATATAATTGAAATATGCAGACAATTTTCCCATAGTACACCACATAAAGTACATTTTTTGTTTAAAAAATACATCACCAATACAAAAATGTTAATCACGAGTAGTTACAAAAAGAGAAATATATGATATTGCCCAAGAATTTGTCTTTAATTTATGAACGTCTGTTATGACCAGTTAATCTCTGAACCTTTGTTGTTCATAAGAAATTTCTGCACGGGGATATGCATCCTATACACCCATATCCTACAGATGATTTCAATATCAGAATAAAAGGTATTCTGGTCTTCTGTAGAGATAGGGCTTTCTGACTTAAAGGCTACATCATTCTTTTCTGAAGATTATGTTTTTCATAATTAAGGAGCTTTTGAATATTACATAATAAAGCATTTCTGCTCATTGTGATATCAACTCCAAGTAGTATTTATCTTCAGAGATTCTAATAATCAGTGACCATAAAAACATTAAACACCCAACCAAATGAAATGAATGGCACTTAGGAAGTTACTTCTCTCTCAATGTCAGTATAGTCATCAGCTAATATCCTTTGTTTTAAACTAAAGCCAAGGGAGGTCTCAATGGGGTCACTAACAAGAGTTAGTTAAAAACAAAACAAAAACAACAACAAAAAACTTTACATGAAACCTAGGCTTGCAACCCCATCTCAAACTTCTCAACAAAATCCTATCCGATAACTGTAAATCAGTTGTCTTCCGAAATAACTTTCCCTTTCATCTCCAAGCTCCCTGAAATTGGATTCTACCCACAGGGATATGGAGTATTTATTAGAAGCAGAACTTCTCACATTGTAGTGCCTACAGTTATCTAAAAGGTTTGCTGTAAGATTTTTAGCAACTGAACACTCATGGGGATTTGAAATTTTCCCTTCTGAATACAGAGGGAGGTGGGGGGAATATACAAAATGCCTTTTACTGGATATAATCTCTTGAAAATTTCCATGATTTCAGGCCTAAGATTATGGAAGTCAGAATCCTACCAGAAGATTAAACAACAGAAGTGTGCTTTCTGCCTCAGCTTCCTTTCCTTGTTTGGTATTTTAAATCTCAATCCTCTAGTATTCCTCTGTATCTTGTAGTAAGTTATAAGGGAAACAGCCAAAGTCAGACTTTCTTGTGGTCCCAGAGGTTCCGTTCTTTATGGATGATTTTACCAACCACTTCCTATTTGTTAATTATTGGAAAAACAACTTTGTAACGGGGACTTGGCCTATTAAGCCAAAAATGTTAATAGTAAGACAGTTGGAAATGCAAAAATCAGGGACTAAATTATGTCACCAACAGTGGGCCAGTTTCTGATTCTCTTTTCTGGTGTCATGGTAGAGATAAGATGGAAAAACAAAGACACTATAGGAATAACATACAAGGAATTGTCTAGGAATACCTAGCTAGAAAACTGGTCAACCAAATCTTAACTTAGCAGACATGTTAAGCATTCCTATTACAACAAATTTCATCTGTGTGACTTTAGCAAGCCTTTTACCTGATAGGAATATTTGGCTTTGAACAAATGCATAAATGAAGAAATTAATCCAAAATTTCCAGAGGTGAAAGAATAGGTTAAATGTGAGTTTCAGCTTAATTGGGAAATTATTTTTAAAAAGATCTCTCTGTATTAATAGTAATCCCTCTTCTACCTAAAATAAGATGCTATGAGAAGGCTTGCTAGTCTCCTGGAAGCCCTGACCAGTAATAGCATCTCTAGTTCTTGAGGTAGTGCCATGTTAGATAGAAATTGAATATTCAAGGTGAACTGTCCCATTGCCACAACTAGCTACAAAAAGTACTTGTGGTTTGCCTGGCCTATTGATTTATTAGAGTACAACTAATAAAGAATGGTTATTAAATTTGAAGATACCTTTTATGCATTTGCCTGATTTTGTGCCAACCCTGAGTTTATATAAGGAGCAACTACAATTCTGCCAACAATTAGGAGAGTTGAAAATAAATGTTTAGCTGTTCTTCCCACATTATTTATACATCTGAAACAAATTCCATTATTTCATTCCATAACACCAGGAGAAGATTCTCTTCCTCCATCTGTTTAGGGCATCTTTGATTTCCTTGTTCCTCAGGCTGTAGATCATTGGATTTAACATGGGGATTATAACTGTGTATAAGACTGATGCCAACTTGTTTTGGCTCAGGGAATCACCAGCATTAGGATATATATAAACAAAGATACCTGAGCCAAAGAAAAGGATCACTGCTGTCAAGTGAGAAGCACAAGTGTTGAAAGCTTTGGCTCTGCCTTCAGCTGAGGTGATCTTCAGAATGGTGGCAATGATATAACCATAAGATATCATGATAACTAAAACTGACGTGAGTCCAAAGATCACTGTGAGAACAGAGGTCATGACTTGAAAGAAAAAGGTGTCAGAACAGGATAGAATCAGCAGCTGGGGCAGATCACAGAAGAAATGGTTGATGACGTTTGGCCCACAGAAAGGGAGCTGAAGCAAGGCACAGAGTTGGATAAATGAGCCTAAGAATCCAGTTATACAAGATCCTGCCACCATCTGCCTGCAGAGGGTGGGCGACATGATGGCCCTGTAGAGCAGAGGGTCACAAATGGCAGCATATCGATCATAAGCCATGGTTGCAAGAAGACAGCACTCAGTTAGACCTAGGCTAGAGAAGAAAAAGTACTGCATACTGCACCCCATAAAGGAGATGAATTTATGCTTCTTGAAGAAGTCTGAGAGCATCTTGGGAGCTATAGTGGAAACATAGCAGATGTCCAGAAACGACAGATTACTAAGGAAAAAGTACATAGGTGTATGCAGATGGGAGTCCATCCTGATAAGGGTGATGAGGCTCATGTTCCAGGACACTGTCAGGAGGTAGATCCCTAGGAATACTGAAAAGAGGAAAATAGCGAGCTTTGGAAATTCAGAGAATCCCAAGAGAATGAACTTTGTAATTGTTGTACTGTTCCTTTCCTCAGTCATTGCACTGGTGATTCTAGTATCTGTAGGAAAAAAGAGCATAAATATCTAAGTCAGTTGTTATCCCAATTTCTATTGAAATAAACTACCTTGTATCCACACTGAACACAGAGCCAACCAAAATATTGATCCAATTTAGAGGAAATAACCCTGATTAACCTTGGCCCTTACCCTAGAACTTAAAGTATAATAAAAAATGTTTTTTTAAAAAATGCATAAGCAAAAAAAAAAAACTACAATGGTTCTGTGCATTAGTTTTTCCACATGTAGAAGAGGATGACTACACTTTTCATTGTGTATCAGGCTCTTATGAGAACAAAAGAAAGTATAAGAACATTTGGAAGGGACTTTTTAAAAGACACTTTGGAAACGTTAGCATATCGCTAATGGAATTAAAATCCTGTGCATGAGTCAGTGACTAAGAGCATGGACTTAGATGTCACACTGCTGTTTTTGGATTGTGGTTCTGCTACCTACAAACTGTGTTAATATCTTTGTGCTTGTTATTTCATCAGTAAAACAGGGATAGTAAACCTGTCTCAGGTTTTAACTGAGGTTATGTATGGTATCTGTCAGGCACATAGCACAAATGGTATGAAAGTGGTGTCATTAGGGGATATCTTTCTAGTATAATTTTGAAGCACTCTTTTGATTTGTGAAAAACTTAAATTTAAATGTTTAATGGGGTCATATAGGTAACATTCTCTGACTACAGTGTTATTAAGTTAAAAATCAGTAGCAAATTGATAATTAGAGAAATGTCGTAATTGAAAACTTACATATTTTGAAACCATTCATGAACATTATTAATATTAAATAATGTTAAATCTAATGAATAATTACAGAAATGCAAATTAACACAGTGGATACAATTTCACACTTGCCATTTTGACAAAAATTAAGAAGTGGGGCAATATCAAGCATTGACTAGAACATAAAATAAATGGAATCCTCATCCCGTTATTGGGAGTGCAAACTACTATGATGGCTTTGGAAAGCAGGTCAGTAACCTTTAATATGGAAGAATATGTAAACACAATATAACCCTCAAATTCCAATGCTAAGTGTATTCTCTAGAAAACAAAATCCTCTATAAAACAAAAACTCTCTGAAAAGACTGTTAAAATACTCCTTCTTTTTCGAATTACATATCTTTGTGAGACCAGATTTCCTCATCTACCTCAACCAAAACTGTATATTGAAACAGATTAAAAGAGAAACAAATATAAGAATCCAGCTGTCTTCTATGAAACAGACATTTATGACATTTTCAAAACTGTAAAACAATGCTACTCCTCACAAGCTATTTTTGTTTTGGATAATTATAAATTTTCATAGATTATTTTATTAAAATATTTTAATCACAATAACCCATTTATGCCTGAGGTTGCAATTTTTTGAATTTGAAAAATCAGACCTTTGCGATGACCTTGAGCAGTAAGATATAAATGACTCTCACATGCAGTGTAAACTAGTTCAACCATTGTGGAAGACAGTGTGGTGTGGTGATTCCTCAAGGATCTAGAGCTAGAAATACCATTTGACCCAGCCATCCCATTACTGGGTATATACCCAAAGGATTGTAAATCATGCTACTATAAAGACACATGCACATGTATGTTTATTGTGGCACTATTCACAATAGCAAAGACTTGGAACCAACACAAACGTCCATCACAGATAGACTGGATTAAGAAAATGTGGCACATGTACACCATGGAATACTATGCAGCCATCAAAAAGGATGAGTTCATGTCCTTTGTAGGGACATGGATGAAGCTGGAAACCATCATTCTGAGCAAATTATCGCAAGGACAGAAAAACAAACACTGCCTGTTCTCACTCATAGGTGGGAATTGAACAATGAGAACACTTGGACGCAGGGTGGAGAACATCACACATCGGGGCCTGTTGTGGGGTGAGGGGATGGGGGAGGGATAGCATTAGGAGGAATACCTAATGTAAATGACGAGTTAGTGGGTGCAGCACACCAATATGGCACATGTATACATATGTAACAAACCTGCATATTGTGCACATGTACCCTAGAACTTAAAGTATAATAATTTAACAAAAATTACTACCTTAAAGTAAGCACAGGGAAAAAAATAAAAATAAATAAAAAATAAATAAATAAAATAAAATAAAATAAATGACTCCCACATGCTTAGCATTCCAATAATGGAACACTAGGAATAATTAATATATAGTGAGTGAAGAAAACAAGCAGAACAGAACCAGTGAGTAATAAGTGGCTTGAATCTATTAATATAGCTTGCATACTAATGGATTTTGAATACCAAAAAGATAAATCAACTATAATTTTTAGAGTACTTCATCAATAATAATAATAATATGTAACAGTTATTCAGCACTTACTGTCATAGCCATTCTTCTAATATATTTATTTAGTCTTCACAAAAATCTCATTTTAATATAAAGCACAGGAAGTCAGGGATCTTTCCCATGATCTCAATATTAATAAGTGATACAGCTGGGAACCCTCTCAAATAGACTGACACCAGGGTCCAGCATTGAACAATTATACTACACTACTAATTTACATACAGTTTGTATCTCTTTCATCTTTATTTTCCTAGTCACTATTAGCATTGCACCATTTAATTAAATTAATGAATAAGTTGTTAGAGCTTTGAGGATTCATTTGAAATCATAAATAAAATAAAAGTAGGTGGAGTCTAAAGGTCACACTGGCCCAACATAAATTGTAGCTACGGTAAATTGCCCCCTGCATCAACTATTGCAATGATTAATATCCCTTTGGCATGCAAAGATGGCCATAAATGATCATTTTTAATATTTCACAGTTATTAAAATTATATATTTATACAAAACAACACTGTCAAGTTGCTTTAGCATAAAATTACATTAACCCCCTTTGCCTACTCTATTTTAGACTCAGCGAAAGTTTTAATTATCTCTGACAAATAAACTTGGGAAATTAACTATTGAAAAGCAGAGTATATTTGGTGTCACCATTAATCAACTTTGTGATTTGGGGCAAAGTAATTCACCTTTATGTGCCTTCATTTCTTCATCTCTAAAGGAAGAATCATCATCACTTCATATGCTTTTGCAAGGACTTAACTCTGATATGTAAAATAACAACTAGGCTGTCAAAAATGAGAGATGTTATACTAATACTGAATAATAATAACTATATCTAAAGGTGGTTTGCTAACTAAAACACATTTTTATAGGTAAAATATGATTATTTGGTGGTAAAAATATTAGGTTCCATGGTCCAGATGATAAGCTATCAGGAAAACTTCATGCCCCCCATTCCACTTTACTCACTGGCTAGTGTTTGAAACACTATAAGGTTATTTTTTTCAACTCCAATACCTTGGTTTCCATTAAAATTAATATTATTCTATGAGAGTGGGGAAGAGGGATCATGAGTTTTCCAAAAACAAACAAAAACAGATGTTGAGCCTGGATGCATGAGGTCTTTGTCAAGTGCATAAGAGAGCAGGGTTACAGCAGAAAGAAGAAAAAAGGAAAGGGTTTCAAGCATGGAAGCCAAGTTTCCGCCATTCTGATTTCACCCACCCAAATGTTCATGCAGGTGTTTGGCTCCTGACACGTGTATCTTCGTGAAATTCTGGGAGGTACTGCTGCCACGCTGCCTTCCACTGAAGTGTGCTCTCGTCCCCAGATGAGTGTCGTGTTCTTTCAAAAATTAGAGGCCACAAGCATCGTAACACAAGTGTTCAGCTTCCCCTAGGCTCTGTGCTTTGGCCATGGCTCTGTGCTTTGGTCATTGCTGCAAGAAAGGTGTTTACGACTAAAGAATCTCTTAAACGTTTCCTTTGGGTGTGGGGAGAGAAGAGGCAATTAACAGAAGGCACCATTAATTATTCTCTAGAATGATGAGAAACACTAGAGAAAACACAGATAAATATTCCCAGTTGATTCCATTTCTTTACACAACAGTGTGCCCCTCATCACCTAATTGAATCAAGTTCTAATTTTTCTTTTCATACTTTTAGAATCATGATATCTGGGAGGGACTTTCAAGGTAGGGTGACCATTACATATATTACCTAAACTGGAAAACTTTGGGCATGAAAAAGGGAGTTATTAATAATCTTGTCAGGACAGCAAACATAAACAGAGATTGTTTCAGGCAGATGATTGTTTGATCACCAACATTTTAAGCCAAAATCTGCTATTTATTGTGTCTTTTTTGATTATGTGCTGTGGCTCTGAACAGACTTGCTTGGGTTTGAATTTTGACTTTGTTGCTTATGAGATATGGGCCCTTGATCATCTTTCTTAATCTCACTATGCCTCAGTTTATTAATCAGTAAAAGGGAGGACATAAGAGGGTTATCTTATAGGGTTGTGATGAATTCAAATGAAATACCTGGAAAGTACCTTGACGTACTCAATAAATGTTAGCATTTTGTTTTTGTTAATAATATTATTGTTTTAATTTCTCCATTTTCTGTTCATATTTCTATAAAAAACTGTGCTCATTTTATAGGTATAGTTTTTTACATTCAGCTTTTGTTATATGACATTGTAAGTTTTTAAAACTTTGTAAATTCTACTTCAAAATTTAATAGTTGTTTTACTCTTGAACTCTTGTATTTTGTCTTGTTAATAACATTAATGCAACCCAGATGTTCCTGGTCTCATTAACCTTAACTGTAATATCATGTCATACTAGCTTTTTATTTATAACTTTTTTTTTCTTTTTCTTTTTATTATACTTTAAGTTCTAGAGTATACATGCACAACGTGCAGGTTTGTTATATGTGTATACATGTGTCATGTTTGTTTGCTGCACACATTAACTTGTCATTTACATTAGGTATTTCTACTAATGCTATCCCTCCCCTATCCCTCCACCCCACGGCAAGCCCCAGTGTGTGATGTTCCCTGCCCTGTGTCCGAGCGTTCTCATTGTTCGATTCCCACCTATGAGTGAGAATATGTGAGAATAGTTTGCTCAGAATGATGGTTTCCAGCTTCATCCATGTCCCTACAAAGGACATGAACTCATCCTTTTTGATGGCTGCCTGGTATTCCATGGTGTATATGTGCCATATTTTCTTAATCCAGTCTATCATTGATGGACATTTGTGTTGGTTCCAAGTCTTTGCTATTGTGAATAGTGCCGCAATAAACATACATGTGCATGTGTCTTTATAGTAGCATGATTTATAATCCTTTGGGTATTTACCCAGTAATGGAATTGCTGGGTCAAGGATCTAGCTCTAGATCCTTGAGGAATCACCACACTGCCTTCCACAATGGTTAAACTAGTTTACACTCCCACCAACAGTGTAAAAGTGTTCCTATTTCTCCACATCCTCTCCAGCACCTGTTGTCTCCTGACTTGTTAATGATCGCCATTCTAACTGGTGTGAGATGGTATCTCATTGTGGTTTTGATTTGCATTTCTCTGATGGCCAGTGATGATGAGCATTTTTTCATATGTCTGTTGTCTGCATAAATGTCTTCTTTCGAAAACAGTCTGTTTATATCCTTTGTCCACTTTTTGATGGGGTTATTTTATTTTTTTCTTGTAAATTTGTTTAAGTTCTTTGTAGATTCTGGATATTAGCCCTTTGTCAAATGGGTAGATTGTGAAAATTGTCTCCCATTCTGTAGGTTGCCTGTTCACTCTGATGGTAGTTTCTTTTGCTGTGCAGAAGCTCTTTAGTTTAATTAGATCCCATTTGTCTATTTTGGGTTCTGTTGCCATTGCTTTTGGTGTTTTAGACATGAAGTCCTTGCCCATGCCTATGTCCTGAATGGTATTGCCTAGGTTTTCTTCTAGGGTTTTTATGGTTTTAGGTCTAATATTTAAGTCTTTAATCCATCTTGAATTAATTTTTTATAAGGTTTAAGGAAGGCATCCAGTTTCAGCTTTCTACATATGGCTAGCCAGTTTTCCCAGCACCATTTATTAAATAGGGAATCCTTTCCCCATTGCTTGTTTTTGTCACGTTTGTCAAAGATCACATGGTTGTAGATGTCTGGTGTTATTTCTGAGGATTCTGTTCTGTTCCATTAGTCTATATCTCTGTTTTGGTACCAGTACCATGCTGTTTTGGTTACTGTAGCCTTGTAGGATAGTTTGAAGTCAGGTAGCCTGATGCCTCCTGCTGTGTTGTTTTGGCTTAGGATTGTCTTGGCAATGCGGGCTTTTATTTTTTTGGTTCTATATGAACTTTCAAATAGATTTTTCCAGTTCTGTGAACAAAGTCATTGGTAGCTTGATGGGGATGGCATTGAATCTATAAATTACCTTGAGCAGTATGGCCATTTTCACAATGTTGATTCTTCCTATCCATGAGCATAGAATGTTCTTCCATTTGTTTGTGTCCTCTTTTATTTCACTGAGTACGGTTTGTAGTTCTCCATGAAGAGGTCCTTCACATCCCTTGTAAGTTGGATTCCTAGGTATTTTATTCTCTTGCAATTGTGAATGGAAGTTCACTCCTGATTTGGCTCTCTGTTTGTCTGTTATTGGTGTATAAGAATGCTTGTGATTTTTGCACATTGATTTTGGCTGAATTTGCTTATCAGCTTAAGGAGGTTTTGGGCTGAGACGATGGGGTTTTCTAAATATATAATTATGTCATCTGCAAACAGGGACAATTTGACTTCCTCTTTTCCTAATTGAATACCCTATATTTCTTTCTCTTGCCTGATTGCTGTGGCTAGAACTTCCAACACTACGTTGAATAGGAGTGGTGAGAGAGGGCATCCCTGTCTTGTGCCAGTTTTCAAAGGGAATGCTTCCCATTTTTGCCCATTCAGTATGATACTGGCTGTGGGTTTGTCATAAATAGCACTTATTATTTTGAGATACGTTCCGTCAATGCCTAGTTTATTAAGAGTTTTTAGCATGAAGGCCTGTTGAATTATGTTGAAGGCATTTTCTGCATCTATTCAGATAACTATGTGGTTTTTGATTTTGGTTCTGTTAAGTGATGGATTACATTTATTGATTAACATATGTTGAACCACCCTTGCATCCCAGGGATGAAGCCAACTTGATCATAGTGGATAAGCTTTTTGATGTGCTGCTGAATTTGGTTTGCCAGTATTTTATCGAGGATTTTCGCATCGATGTTCATCAGGGATATTGGTCTAAAATTCTCTTTTATTGTTGTGTCTCTGCCAGGCTTTGGTATCAGGATGATGCTGGCCTCATGAAATGAGTTAGGGAGGATTCCCTCTTTTTCTATTCATTGGAATAGTTTCAGAAGGAATGGTACCAGCTCTTCTTTGTACCTCTGGTAGAATTCAGCTGTGAATCCATCTGGTCCTGGACTTTTTTTGGTTGGTAGGCTATTAATTATCGCTGCAATTTCAGAGCCCATTATTGGTCTATTCAGCAATTCAACTTCTTCCTGGTTTAGTGTTGGGAGGGTGTATGTGTCCAGGAATTTATCCATTTCTTCTAGATTTTCTAGTTTATTTGTGTAGAGGTGTTTACAGTATTCTTTGATGGTAGCTTGTATTTCTGTGGGATCGGTGGTGATATCCCTTTTGTCATTTTTTATTATATCTATTTGATTCTTCTCTCTTTTCTTCTTTATTAGTCTTGCTAGCAGTCTATTAATTTTGTTCATCTTTTCAAAAAACCAGCTCCTGGATTCATTGATTTTTTGAGGGGTTTTTTGTGTCTCTATCTCCTTCTGTTCTGCTGTGATCTTAGTTATTTCTTGCCTTCTGCTAGTTTTGGAATTTGTTTGCTCTTGCTTCTCTAGTTCTCTTAATTGTGATGTTAGGGTGTCAATTTTAGATCCTTCCTGCTTTCTCTTGTGGACATTTAGTGCTATAAATTTCCTTCTACACACTGCTTTAAATGTGTCCCAGAGATTCTGGTGTGTTGTGTCTTTGTTCTCATTTGTTTCAAAGGACATCTTTGTTTCTGCCTTCATTTTGCTATTTACCCAGTAGTCATTCCAGAGCAGGTTGTTCAGTTTCCATGTAGTTGAGCAGTTTTGAGTGAGTTTCTTAATCCTGAGTTCTAATTTGATTGCACTGTGGTTTGAGAGACAGTTTGTTGTGATTTCTGTTCTTTTACTTTTGCTGAGGAGTGCTTTACTTCCAACTATGTGATCAATTTTGGAATAAGTACGATGTGGTGCTGAGAAGAATGTATATTCTGTTGATTTGGAATGGAGAGTTCTGTGGAATCGTAACTTTTAAACATTAAGAAATATCAGGTTATACTTGGATTTTATTTAAATTTTTTTAACTTTATTTTTAAAAATAATCAAATACAGAAAACAGCATTAAAATATTCAGCTTAATGAGTTATGATGAAAATACATTTGACATCTAACAGTAGCCACTATTCTGATCTTGTGATAATTATTTCCTTACTTTTCCTTGTAGCTTTATCACTCAAATGTACATACCTAAATATTAAGTTGCTAATACTAGTTTTGGCTTTATAAAATGTGTCAGTTATCTCTCTCTCTACCTCTCTCCCTCCCTCTCTGTCTCTCAAATCTATTTGTTTTTCCTTTGGAACTTCTCACAATCTGAATTTTGCTGATTATCTCCCCGTAGTAGTTTAATCTGATTTTCTGTACTCCATATTTCCTATAAATTGGCAGTTGGAGCTCCCTTTTTTGTTTTTTGTTTTTTGAAACAGGATCTTGCTCTGTTGCCCAGACTGCAGTGCAGTGGTGCTATCATAGCTCGCTGAAGCCTCAACTTGCCGGGCAAGTGATCCTCCCGCCTCAGCCTCCCAAGTAGCTGGGACAACAGATACATGCCACCATGCCTGGCTAATTTTTGTATTTTTAGTGAAGATGGGGTTTCATCATGTTGCCCAGGCTGGTCTCAAACTCCTGGGCTCAAGCAATCCTGCTTTGGCCTCCTGAAGTGCTGGAATTACAGGCGTGAGCCACCACGCCTGACCTGGATATACTTAATATGATTCAGTTTTGATATTTTTAGCAAGACTATCTCTTAGGTTATATTGCAGACTTGTTTTTAATATCCAGATTTAGAAGATGCATGGCTCCACCTGTGTCAGTTTACAAGCCTGGCGCTTTGCTTGGATCCCCTGTCCGAGAGCCTATGGGAAGCCATGAGAAATGATCACAAGTCCTGTAGAGTCATAGGCGGCTGTTAAATGCCGTTCAGTGGATTTTTAAAAGCCTTTCTCTGCGTCTATTTTCCTCACCAGTAAGTACATTTCATAGGGGTTTATTCTGATTGTTTAAATATATCTTCTGGTTTTAAACTTGTGCATCTTTCATGTGAGTGATGACTTTTCTCTCTCTCTCTTTTTCAGATGGAGTCTCACTGTGTCACCGAGGCTGGAGTACAGTGATGCGATCTCAGCTCACTACAACCTCTGCCTCCCAGGTCCAAGTGATTCTCCTGCATCAGCCTCCCGACTTGCTGGGTCTACAGGCACATGTCACCAAGCCCGGCTAAGTATTTTTTTTAGCAAAGACAGGGTTTCACCATGTTAACCAGGATGGTCTCAATCTCCTGACCTTGTGATCCACCTGCCTCGGCCTCCCAAAGACTTTTCTCTCTTTCATTACCCTAACATTGCTTATTGCTATGCAATGAGATGGTTTTGATTAGAGAATGTGTGCTTACCTGTTCAAATATTTCAGAACAGTTAAGAGAAAAAGAAAAAAAGTAGGTGGGTTTTTTTTTCTTCTAGATTAGAGATGCAGTTAATATTTTGTGTGGAATGAGGAGCAATCATGAGGCAAGATATTGTCAGGCAGGTCTGAATGAAAAGAGTTAGAAGATTCACAGACTGGGTGCCACATCAATAGCTGGGGCTACCAAAAAAATTCTCAGACATAGGTGAGGCTAAGATGATCTGACAAGGTGGGTAAGAAGTATTTGCCCTTTGTACCATTCACACATGTTTACAGCATCCCATTGTGTCAGACTCCAGTGCTACAATATGGAGCTTCCTTTTTTGCAAGAACTAGATGTGCTCACTTCTTCCCCAAAAGGTGAGGTACAATGAATTGGCTAGTTAAGCAGGTTATCATCCTTGCTATATCAGGTGGTTCTGAGGTTGGAGCTGATTAATCTTAACCCTCTCCACCACTGATTTCAGATTTCCCTCATTCTTAGCCATTACTTCACCTGGTCGAGACTGTCTAGTGGGTTAACCCAGACCCCACACCCCAGAAGGATCAGATCCCTTAGTTGCCTTGCTCTTAATAGTTCCTGGTTGCTGCAATTTCTAATTAAATATTTGCCCCAAGCACCGAAATGTCCCAGGATATTCCAGTTAGTCCTCTGGGCTACAGACATGTTCCAGTCCCTGTTGCATAAAAGCAACCCCAACTTCTCAAATCAATTATACCCACCATATAGGAAGTCCTTTATTTGCCTGCTAACCTGTTAGCATCAGGAGGAAGTCTCAGTTTCATGTTTATTGGACTCCTACTGTGTTGCCTGGAAGATGTGTTTGCCCCTGAAATATAGAACCTCTAACTTAATGGAATCTAAATCTGTGGGAAAAGAAAACACAAGCCATAGAAGTTGGTCATTGAGAATGACGGTCAAGAAGTAAAAATCTTGCTTCCATTCTTTGGTTCCTAGCTGCATATATTCTAGTTATTGGGGGAACAGCATCATATATTAACTGATTAGTGCACATACAGCTTCCTGGAGAATACTGTCTTAACGACAAAGGTATGTTTTCTCTAGCTGATTCCTTAATTGGGCTGTCAAGCCAGATACTTCTGGATAATAATATACAATATGAGATCAGTGGATCACTTGGTTACATTGGCACACGAACACATCTGTAAATAAGTCCTGAATTATTTCTGTACCCTTCAGTTGGTCATAGGTAATTGGCCTAGATGAGGCTATAGGTAGAATTGAAGAAGGTGACATCACAGCTTGGGCCACTTATTCCTGTAATTTACATACACCTTCTGGACTTGCTTGGGTCAAAGCCTAAATGTGAGCCAAATTCCAAGTTCCATTCTACTTCCAGCTTTATTCTACAGAAGATAACCATCCCCAAGCTTCTCAAAGACGCATGAGTACCCCACACACATGCATTATTTAGTACCTTACAGAAAAAAGTATCCTCTGAAAACATAGTCAGGTGGTGGGTTCTCAGCCCTTGCCTGGTAAATTCATGCTATCTTTGCTACTATTTTGAGCCTTGTGTCCCATTTCTCAACACTATCCTGTGAAACTTCTGGCATGTCTACCTCATGCATGTAAGCCATCAGATTGTCCAAATTCATGAAGCCATTTCTATTTTTTTCTTTTTTTTCAACTTTTAGTTTAGATTCAGGAGTACACGTGCAGGTTTGTTGCCTGGGTATATTGCATGATGCTCAGGCTTGGGGTACGGGTCCCATCACCAAGGTAGTGAGCATAGAACCCAATAGGTAAGTTTTTAACCCTTGCCCCACGTCTCCCTTCCCAGTGTCTATTGTTGCCATCATTATGTCCATGAGTGCCCAACGATTAGCTCCCCCTTATAAGTGAAAACATGTAGTATCTGATTTTCTGTTTCTGCATTAATTCACTCAGGATAATGGCCTCCAGGTGCATCCATGTGGCTGCAAATGACATTTGTTTTTATGGCTGCATAGTATTCAGTGGTAGATGTGTACCACATTTCCTTGATCCAATCTACCATTGATTGATCACTAGGTTGATTTCATGGAGCCCTTTCTAATAGGCTATTAGCATCACTTCCAGGTGTATTTGTCAAAATATTGAATCCTTTCCATAAATTTTCCACTGATATTATATTTCATGTACCCTGGTCCAGCATCTTCAAGATTTACTTTCTTGTGAGTACATATTTTCCATGTGCTCCAAAACGTTTTGTATGTAATATATTTCCTCTTAGAGCTGGACTATTTATCCATTTGGGTGGTGATGAAAACTGACTATGGTTATTAACCTATAAGTAATGAGAGAGGGCACAGCATATCTCAACATCAACAAGTGCCATTTTATAAGGCAGCTGCCTTAGATTGAAGTTATTGCTTGGAAAGCAGGCAAGAGGTGGCAACTCTTTTCCTTCAAAAAGAAAAGGCCAACTCTTCAGGGCATCTTTGATTTACTTGTCACTCAGGCTGTAGATCAATGGATTCAACATGGGGATCATCACGGTGTATACAATAGAATCCACCTTGTTTCCACTCAGAGAAGCATCAGAGTGAGAGCACAAATAGACAAAGATTCCTGAGAAGTAAAAGAGAGTCACTGCTATCAGGGGAGAACACCAGTGTTGAAGACCTTAGACCTGCCTTCAACTGAGATGATCTTCAGAATGGTAGCAATGATATAACCATAAAATATCATGATAACCAAGACAGACGTGAGTCCAAATACCACTGTAAGTATGGAGGTCATGACTTGACAGAAAAAGGTGTCAGAGCAAGATAGGATCAACAGTTGGAGCAGGTCACAGAAGAAATGGTTGCTATTTGGCCCACAGAAATGGAGCTGAAGCACAGCACATAGTTGGATAAATGAGCCAAAGATAATAGTTATACAGGTTCCAACCACTATGTGCACACAGAGGTTGGGGACATGGATGGCCATGTAGAGCTGAGGGTCACAAATGGCAGCATATCAATTACAAGCCATAGCTTCCAGAAGACAGCACTCAGTCAGACGCAGGCTAGAGAAGAAGTATTGCATGGTGCACCCCATAAAGGAGATGAATGTTGGCAATGATATAACCATAAGATATCATGATAACCAAGACAGACGTGAGTATAAAGATTACTTGAGCATAGAGGTCATGACTTGAGAAAAAAAAAAAAACAGTATGAGAACAGGATAGAATCAGCAGTTGGGGCAGGTCACAAAAGAAATGGCTGCTATTTGTCTCACAGAAATGGAGCAGAAGCAAGGCACATAGTTGAATAAATGAGCTAAAGAACCAGTTGTACAAAATCCTGCCACCATTGGCATACGTAGAGTGGGCGACATGATGGCCATATAGAGCAGAGGATCACAAATGGCAGCATATCGATCATAAGCCATGGTTGCAAGAAGACAGCACTCAGTCAGATTCAGCCTAGAGAAGTACTGCATGGTGCACCCCATAAAGGAGATGAATTTTTGCTTCTTGAAAAAGTCTGAAGGCATCTTGGGGGCTATAGTGGAAACACAGCAGATGTCCAGAAAAGACAGATTACTAAAGAAAAAGTACACAGGTGCATGTAGATGGGAGTCCCTCCTGATAAGTGTGATGAGACTCACGTTTCAGGACACAGTCAGGAGGTAGATCCCTAGGAACATTGAAAAGAGAAAAATAGTGGTCTTTGGATATTCAGAGAATCCCAAGAGAATGAACTTTGTAATTGTCATACTACTCCTTTCCACAGTCATTGCACTGGTGATTCTAGAATCTGTATAAATCTCTAAGTCAGTTGTTACTCCAATTTCTGTTGAAATAAACCACCATGTATCCAAAATGAACACAGAACCAAGTGAAATATCGAACCAAGTTAGAGGAAATAGCCCTGATTAATGCTCCCCACCAACACACGTTAACAAATCAGTCACTCTAAAAGTCTCAGCCCAGTGAAAGTAACTTGAAGAATGAAGGGAAATACAACATGTTTTTGGACAGGCCAGAGACACTGATAAAAGGCATTCTTGAAGAAGTTTGTACTTTGGGCAAAAGGAAAGTGATTTTAAATGGAAGCTTATAAGATGTAGTAAGAGTGAAAAGCATAGGAAGTAGAAATATATAATAAAGTTTAAAAATACACATTATATAAAACTGGTAAGATATTTTATGTGGCGAGAAAATTATATGAAATTAAAATACAAATAAAAATCGTGCACAAATTAAGGGGTAATTAGAATTAAAAATATCAAAAGTCCTTGAATCACAGAGGAAAATGATAAAAATATTGATTAAAGTTAAAATTTGATAAGATATACACATAATTAAGTTTCTGGGGTAATCATGAAAGTCATAGAAATAGAATGTGCACATTCAACAAGTAGAGGAGAAAATGTAAAAATAATTCTAATCTATCCAAAAAGGCCAAGAAATAATGAAAATAAAGACAAAATAAATCTTTATAAAATTCATCAAAAATAACAAAAGAAAAATAAGGGAACAACTAAAATAAATGGCAAATGAAGGAAATACACCTAAAAATTATTGTCCAATAGCTGATGAAAACAAGATTTCTACATATGGCCATGAAATCAAAACAGTTGATTTTTTAAAACCTATAATCCAAAAGTTAAACCAGAGACATGAAAGCTTAAGACAGAAATGAAAAGATAACAGAAGAGGATGAAAAACGCCTTGGCATAACTCAGCTATGAAGAAAAAATTACACCACAGAAACGCAGAAACGAAATCTGTGTGGGAGTAGCAATGAGGACAAAAATAAGCTACTAAAAACAGCAAATGATGTAGAAAATAGGCATCAAGAAAAGTGAGAAAAATGAAATTTGGAAAGAAGAAGGAGCTTTTAAAAATAGAGGGAAAGAGGAGGAGGAGCTTTAAGATGGCTGACTAGAGGCATCTGTTACTCTCCTCCACCACAAAGAAGAACCAAAATAGCAAGTAGATAATCACACTTCAAGAAGATTGTCTAAGAAAGAACACTGGAATTCTACAGAGAAGTAACAGGAAACACCTATGGCAAGGAAGGAGAGGGAAGCAAGGCAGCCTGCCCAGCTGGGATCAGCTGGGAACCTGCAGAGGCTCTCCAATGTGAGCAAAGCATAAGTGAGAGAACCCCAGTGGTTCACATTTCCACCGAGAACTCCTGTCATCGTAACCACAAGAGAACCATCAATCTATGTGGGTCCTAGACTAACCTAGAGAGCTGCCTGAAGACCATTTGATGGCACTGCTCTAGAGAGGGAGCTCACACTGGATCCCACATACTCCCTGAGTCCTAAGCAGCTACAGCACAGTGCCACCTTAAAAGCCCAGCCCCCAGCAGATTGCATCCTGCCCTGGGACACAACAGCCCACGCATCTCCACATCCCTGGAACCCCATGGACATACTCCATCCCCAGTCACTGCCTCTGCTAGCTGCTGCCAACGGGTCAAAGTGTGAGCCATTGGTAGCGACCTTGATGCCCCCAGCAGTGGAGCCACTGATATGGTTTAACTCTGTGTCCATACCCAAATTTCAACTTGAATTGTAATCCCCACGTGTCAGAGGAGGGACCTTGTAGGAGATGACTGGGTCGTGGGGGTAGATTTTTCCTCTGCTATTCTCCTGATAGAGAGTAAGTTCTCACGAGAGTTGACAGTTTTAAGGTGTGTCACCTCCCCTGGCTTTCCCTCTCTCCTGCCACCATGTCAGATGTGCCTTACTTCTCCTGCCATGACTGTAAGTTCCTTGAGGCCTCCCCAGCCATGCTTCCTATATAGCCTGTGGAACTGTGAGCCAATTAAACCTCCTTTCTTTCTAGATTACCCAGTCTCCGGTATTTCTTTATAGCAGTATGAGAAAGGACTAATACACAAAGTGACCAATTGTTGATAACTGATTCTAAAATGTACATGGAAAGCCACTTCATTTCAAGTGTGGATTCTGAGAATATTCCACAATAAATCTCCTGGAGGCAACTTTTGGCCTCACAGCTTGTTTTCTGGAGTTCCAACCTTGGACAACAACTTTTCAAAACAGGAAAGTTGAAAATTCACACAACATGCTTATTCCTTACGACTCAGTAATTCTACTTCTCCAGAACAACATTGTATTAGCCTCAAATACCCATCAATGTGGAATGGATATGTAAATTTTGGTCTATACACTGAAGTGCTATATAAAAATGAAACAAACTGTGGTTGCAGGATTACATGGAAGAAGGTTGTAACTATAACATTAAGTAAGAGAAGCAAAACACAAAAGGATATTTAAATAGGATTGCAAAAATTTAAAACTTGGGAAGAAGCAAAACTAAACTACTTTGGTTAGTGATACACACATAGCAAAATTATACAGTAAGCAATAAATTGTAACATCAGATATGGAAGGAGGCTTTTGTGATTCAGAAAGACACAGAGGGCCTCTGAGATGATGGTGTGCTGTATTTCCTGATGTTAGTTGTGGTTACACTAGTGTTTTTCTATACCATTGCAGTGTACATTTATACTTTATGTATTTTGTATGTGTGTAGAAATTTTACAATAAAAGGCAAAAACAAGAAAAATTTTAAAAATAAATGATTTAAGTAAATTTCCTCGTTGCATAAAGGCCAGTTTTGAAACAAAAAATTCCAACAGAATAAAGGAAAATAATTCAACTCATTCCAAAAGGGACCCACGTTCATTCCTGTAAATTTCTGTGAACACTTCCAATAGTCCAAATACTGTAGAGCAGAGGAGATGAGTTTTTGCAAGAATCAACAGACTCTGTCAGGACCTACAAAGCTTTGTTTAGGTTGAACCATTCCAATCTAAACAAATGGAAAGAACAATGTTGGATTTTCTTATTGCTGGAAAATACTATCACCTTCCTGGTATTAATGGGAATTTTCAGATGTTGTTTTGTTCATCTTCCTGCCTTTGAACAGGCTTAAATTAACACCATCCGAGATTTTTCTGGAAAAATATACATATTAGACATTTTGGGGATCCAATAATATGTTAGGTTTTGGCTTTTTAAAGTTAAAAAATAATGTAAGAGGTCAAAAGAGGTATGCAGGCCCAATATCAATTATTGGTAAGTCACCTCCTATATCAACAATTACTATATTTATTAATTGCCAGAGCCTACAAAAACAGCAGCAAGCCATTATCAATATTTCAAATGCTAATAGAAATATGTACATTTATTCTAACGTACACTATACAGATAAATTAAACCATTAAATTCCTTTGCTTTCTATGAGAACAACAGCACTTTACTGTGGTTTCTCTGTGTCACACTAAGAATATTTTATTGTTTTTGATGAATAAAAATGGAGAAATGTATTATTAAGAGGAAAGTTAAATTTCAATATTTGTTTATGCTATGACTTTTAGTTAGATTACTTAATTCCTCTGAGCTTTATTTTAATCTTATATAAAATGATAATAATGCCTACCTCGCAGGGTCTTTAAAGCTCTAAGATAGGAAACAGTACCTAATGCAAGAGCAGACTCTTGATTAATAGTTGTTACAGTAAGAGTTTATTATTGTACTATTATTGTTAATAATTATTATTACTTACATGGTTGTTTTGAGGGTAAATCTTTCAAGGCTGGGGTTAATAATAGCAAAAAGGGGAATCATTTGGTAATGTGGAATTTGGAACCACGGTCCTGCATGGTTTGGTCTCAGGAAATCTCTACTCTCCATTACCACTCCACATCCTGGGTAATGCGTAACATTCCACACAAGAGGTTTCACTTTTAGCTAAGAGACCCTGGTGTCTATTAAAACATAAGTAACTACTTTGGATAAGTGAAGGTAATATGACAAAACAACAAATAATAGGTATTGGAAAAGGGAAGATAGGTAATAAGAGGGAGGAGCAAACATTGTTACTTGAAGCCCACCCATGGGTTAGGAGAGCAAGACAAAAGAGGAAAGGGAAAAACAAAGGACAGTGTGGAGCAAGTGTTGATGGTGAATTGGAGACACCGAAGACAAATTGTTCTTGGATGCCTCTGCCAACATTACTTACAAAGATATCCTTCACAATTCCGTGCCTAAGTGGAACCTGGGAATATGGCTAACACTGCTGGTTTGTCTTGGTCCTATACCTCAGCCTTGCCCTTGGTCCTCAGAATAGCATAGAGTTATTTTTCAGGAGACATGCCTTCCACTAGAGATTCTCTTAGATGTTTCCTTAGGGAAACAAAAACACAAAAGAAGAAGCAATTATCAGAAGACAGTATTTTCCATTAATTATTCTCAGGAGTGTTGGATAAGGAAAATGAGTGGGAAATGTTCTCAGCTGGTCCCATCCGTCTCATTCACCATCCTTCGTGAACCAATTAACAGTTGTGGGCCAGGCGCCGGGGCTCATGCCTGTAATCCCAGCACTTTGGGAGGCAGAGGAGGGAAGATTACAAGGTCAGGAGATCAAGACCATCCTGGATAACACGGTGAAACCCCATCTCTACTAAAAATACAAAAAATTAGCTAGACATGGTAGCACATGCCTGTAGTACCAGTTACTTGGGAGGCTGAGGCAGGAGAATCACTTGACCTGGGAGGTGCAGGCTGCAGTGAACCAAGATCACACTAACTGCACTCCAGCCTGGGCAACAGAGTGAGACTTGGTCTCAAAAAAAAAAAAAAAAAAAAAAAAAGAGTTGTGAAGCATATTGGGTAGATACATAGCAATGGAATTGAGAGATCAAATGGTAGATCTACTTTCAGTTCTTTAAGGAATCTCCACACTGTATTTCGTAGTGGTTGTACTAGCTTACGTTCCCACCAATAGTGGAAAAGTGTTCCCTTTTCAACACATTTGTGCCAACAACTTTTTTTTTTTTTTTATGGCTATTCTTGCAGGTGCAGGGTGGTATTGCATTGTGGTTTTGACTTGCATTTCCCTAATAATTAGTGATGCTGAGCATTTTTTCATATGCTTGTTTGCCACTTGTATATCTTCTTTTGAGAATTGTCTATTCATGTCCTTAGGCCACTTTTTTATGAGATGTTTGTTTTTTTCTTTCTGACATGTTTGAGTTCTTTATGTATTCTGGATATTAGTCCTATGTGAGATGTATAGATTGTGAAGATTTTCTCCCATTCTGTGGGTTGTCTGTTTACTCTGTTGATTATTCCTTTTGCTGTGCAGAGGCTTTTTTGTTTAGTTAAGTCCCATCTATTTATTTTTGCTTTTCGCATTTGCTTTTGAGATTTTGGTCATGAAGTCTTTGCCTCAGCCAACATCTAGAAGGGTTTTTCCAATGTTATCTTTTAGAATTTGTGTGGTTTCAAGTCTTAAATTTAAGTCTTTAATCCATCTTATGTTGATTTTTGTGTAAGATGAGATATGAGGATCCAGTTTTATTCTTCTACGTATGGCTTGCCAGCTATCCCAGCACCATTTGTTGAACAGGGTGTCCTTTTGCCACTTTATGGTTTTGTTTGCTTTGTCAAAGATTAGTTGGCTGTTAGTATTTGGCTTTATTTCTGGATTCTCTATTCTGTTCCATTGGTCTATGAGCCTATTTTTGTACCAGTACCATGCTATTTTGGTGACTATGGCCTTAAAGTATAGTTTGAAGTAGGTAATGTGATGCCTCCAGATTTTTTCTATGTGCTTAGTCTTGCTTTGGCTATGCAGGCTCTTTTTCGATTCCTTATGAATTTTAGGATTGTTTTTTCTAGTTCTGTGAAGACTGACAGTGGTATTTTGATTGGAATTGCATTGAATTTGTAGATTGCTTTTGGCCATATGGTCATTTTTACAATATTAAATATACCCATCCATGAGCACGGGATGTGTTTCCATTTGTTTGTGTTGTCTATGATTTTTTCTAACAATGCTTTGTAGTTTTCCTTATAAAGGTCTTTCAATTCCTTGGTTAGGTATATTCCTAAGTTCTTTTGTTTGTTTGTTTGTTTTTGCAGCTATCGTAAAAGCAACTGAGTTCTTGATTTGATTCTCAGCTTGGCCACTGTTGGTGTATGGTAGAGCTTCTGATTTGTGTACATTAATTTTGTATCCTGAAACTTTGCTGAATTCATTTACCAGTTCTAGGAGCTTTTTGGATGAAGCTTTAGGATTTTCTAGGTATACGATTATATCATCAGCAAATAGTGACAGTTTGACATCCTCTTTACTGATTTGGATGCCCTTTACTTATTTCTCTTGTCTGATTGCTCTGGCTAGGACTTCCAGTACTATGTTAAATAGAAGTGGTAAGAGTGGGTGTCCTTGACTTGTTACATTTCTCAGGGGGAATGCTTTCAACTTTTTCCTGTTCAGTGTAATGTTGGCTGTGGATTTGCAACAGATGGCTTTTATTACCTTAAAATATGTCCCTTCTATGCCAATTTTGCTGGGGATTTTAATCATAAAGAGATGCTGGATTTTGCCAAATGCTTTTTCTGCATTTATTTAGATGATCATGTGATTTTTGTCTTTAATAATGTTTATGTGGTGTATCATGTTTAATGACTTGTATATGTTAAACCATCCCTGAATCCCTGGTATGAAGCCTACTGAGTCATGGTGAATTATCTCTTCTATATGCTACTGGATTTGGTTAGCTAGTATTTCATTGAGGACTTTTGCATCTATGTTGTATTAGTTCATTCTCATGCTGCTATGAAGAAATACACAAGATTGGTTAATTTATAAAGGAAAGAAGTTTAATTGACTCACAGTTCTGGATGGCTGGGGAAGCCTCAGAAAACTTACAATCATGGCAGAAGGGGAAGAAAACATGTCCTCCTTCAAACGGTGGCAGAAGAGAAAAGTGCCAAGAAAAGTGGTAAAACCCCTTCTAAAAACATCAGATCTCATGAGAACTCACTATCACAAAATGAGCATGAGGGTAACCATCCCCATGATTCAATTACTTCCCACCGGGTCCCTCCCATGACACGTGGGGATTACAGGAACTACAATTCCAGATGAGATTTGGGTGGGGACACAGCAAAACCATATCATATATACATCAAGGATATTTGTCTGTAGTTTTCTTTTTTATTATGTCTTTTTCTGGTTTTGATATTAAGGTGATACTGGCTTTAAGGAATAATTTAGGGAGAATTCCCTCTTTCTCTATCTTGTGGAATAGTGTCAATAGGATTGGTACCAATTTTTCTTTGAATATCTGATAGAATTCAGCTGTGAATCCATGTGGTCCTGGACTTTTTTGTTGATTTTTTTTTTATTACCATTTCAACCTCACTGCTTGTTATTGATCTGTTCAAAGTTTCTATTTATTCCTGGTTTAACCTAGGAGGGTTGTATATTTTCAGGAATTTATCCATCTCCTCTAGGTTTTGTGCATAAAGGTGTTAATAGTAGCCTTGAATGATCTTTTGTATTTCTATGGTATCAGTTGTAATACCTCCTATTTCATTTCTAATTGAGTTTATTTGGATATTCTCTTTTTTTCTTGGTTAATCTCACCAATGGTCCACCAAATTTATTTATCTTTTCAAAGAACCAGCTTTTCATTTCATTTATCTTTTGTATTTCTTTTGTTTGTTTCTATTTCATTTAGTTCTGCTCCGATCTTTGTTATTTCTTTTTTTTTCTGCTGGGTTTGGGTTTGCTTTGTTCCTATTTCTCTAGTTCCTTGAGTTGTGACCTTATGTTGTCTATTTGTGCTCTTTTGGACTTCCTGATGTAGGCATTTAGTGCTATGAATTTTCCTCTTAGCACTGCTTTTGCTGTATCCCACAGGTTTTGACTGGGTGTGTCACTATTATCATTCAGTTCAAATAATTTTTTAATTTCCATCTTGATTTCATTATTGATCAATGATTATTCAGAAGTAGGTTATTTAATTTATATGTATTTGGGTGCTTTTGAGGGTTCCTTTTGGAGCTGATTTCCAATTTTATTCCACTGTGGTGCGAACAAGTATTTGATATAATTTCCATTTTCTTACATTTATTGAGACTTATTTTGTGGCTTATCATATGATCTATCTTGGAGAACGTTCCATGTGCTGATGAATAGAATGTATATTCTGTGGTTGTTGGGTAAAATGTTCTGTAAATATCTGTTAAGTTCATTTGTTCTCGGGTATAGTTTAAGTTCATTGTTTCTTTGTTGAATTTCTGTCTTGATGACCTGTCTAGTGCTGTCAGTGAAGTAGTGGGCAAGTAGTGGGCAGGGTCATAGAACTCCCAAGAGATTATATTCTTTGTCTTCAATTTCAAGGGTGGATAGGGAAAAACCATCAGGTAGAAGCAGGAATAAGCATGTCCGAGCTCAGACTCTCCTTAGGCATGGCTTGCTGTGGCTGCTGTGAGGGATGGGGGTGTGATTTTTCAGGCCAAAAGGGATTTTATTCCTAGGGGGATTGTGGCTGCCTCTGCTGAGTCATACAGGTCACCAGAGAAGTGGGGGAAAGCTGGCAGTTACAGGCCTCACCCAGCTCCCACACAGTTCACAGCCTGAATGGCCGGTCTCACTCCCACTATGTTCCCCCAACAACACTGAGTTATCTCCAGGCAGCCTGCAATCAGGGCTCAGAACTTGCCCCAGGCTACAGGCCTCCCCATGGAGAAAGCAAGCTGACTCACAGCTTTTTGGCTGTCTCATGGAGCCTGCAGCAGTGACCCAGTTCCTTCTAAGGATCTGTGGCATCTCTTGGCTTTCCTGGTATGTTTCTGTGGTAGTTCTTGGAGCAAAACTTCATTACGTGAGTCTCTGCATGTTTCTCTGTCTGTCTGAGTGGGAACTGCAAGTCAGTCTTGATTCCTATGTGCCATCATTTTTTTCCCTATAACCAAGTTTTAAATATCATAAACAATACCTGTATGTCCTTGATCTCACCAGCCTATGGCTACAATTTCTTTTCATATACAATTTTTAAAGTGCAAGTTTATATCCTGCATAACTGCATAAGTCCAATATTTTCCTAGGTTCCCTCTAAGGGGACTAGGAAAATATTCCTAGGAAACCCCAAGAAATCTTGGTGTTCTCCAGGTTATTTCAAGTTGTCATTGCCTTCACAGTCAGAAATCAGGTTGTAGATTGCTGCCTTGCTTTTCAGCAAATCTCTCCCATTTGCTTCTCCTCTAGTTTTTCATTCCCTGAATCCCAAAGAGATTGCTGATTTTAAGCCTGTAATATAACACCAAAAATTTGTAAAAGCCTAGCAAAATTCTCTCAGCATTTGTTTGTCTGAGAATCTGAACAGCAGCCCCTGAGTCCCAGATCTTCCCTCTGACATAGCCTACCCAAAAACTGGCAAAGAACAAAAGCAAATGCTGATTTAAAGAGTAGCCAAAAACTGCAGATGAGATATGAGTGGTCTCATTTCCCTAAGCCATGACCATCCACAGTGGTCTTATATAAACTATTTTAGCCCTATCCTCTAGGGTCCTGCTGGGTAGCACAAGCCAGATGACTTCCCTCCAATGTGACTGCCTGGAATATTACTCCCCAGCTAATGCTTTAGTTTCCAAATGCCCAAGGTTGAGGAAAAAAAAAAATTTCACCAGCTATTAACTGTGTTCTTAATTTCTGCTTTAGGATTCAAGGCCAGAACAAAAATGAGGTAAGTGAAACACTCATTTTAAAAACTTTAAGAAGACACTCACTTTCAGGGTCATACAAGTACAGAATCCCTTGTTCTAGTCCTGCTAGAAATGATTTCTTCCCATGATGATTTGTATATTAGCATTCTCCAAAGAGACAGAAACAATAGGATGCATATCTATCTACCTCTCTTTATTTCTCTAGATAGATGATAGATAGATTAGATAGATAGATAAATAGATCAATAAGAATTTATTAGGGGAATTGGCTCACATGACTATAGAAGATGAGAAGTCCCACGAGAGGCCATCTGCAAGCTGGAGACCCTGGGATTTGGTAACATGATTGTCTAAGTACAAAGGACTAAAAACCAGGGAAGCTGATGGTGCCATTTTCAGTTTAAGGCTCAAGGACTAAGGTACTAGGGGGCAACTGGCTATTCCTAGGGTCCAAAGGCTGGAGAACCTGGAGTTCTGATGTTCAAGGGCAGGAGAAAAAGAGCATCCCAGCTCCAAAAAAGGGAAAGGAAAAATACAAGCAAATCAAATAACTTAGAGTTTTTTTAAAAACTAGCCAGTAATAAGCTGAGATAGCCAAAACTTTCACAAAACCATTGTTTTTAGACTTGCTTCTGGGAATACGGTGGGTTATACATTCATAGAAACCACTAAAAATGCTACCTAAAATCTAAATCACATTTTTTCATGTCTTGGTCAGTGAGAAAGGAATAAATTCCTGAAAGTACAGAGATGACAAGAAAGTACAAACCCAAGAAAGTAGTGGACTGTGGCCAACATTTTCCCAGGAGGGATCTGCTAAACCCTGGTGACCTAACACCTGGTTCTGTTAAAGAAAAAAAAAAAAATATTTAATGATACTTGTAAAAGCACACTAACGAAGACTTTATTCAGGACCATTACTACAGGTGTCAGACCACTGCAATGGGGTTGTGCAGTGGGGGAGAGAGAGATCGGATTCAACTTCCAATATAGCACGGACAAGTGGAAATGTGCAGCCAAAGAGTCATGGAGATCAGTGGATGGAAAATTACTAAGTAGAAGCAATCACGTCTTAAGGGAGATTCTGACTAAACTGACCTAACAGAATTCTTGCTTAGGACAGGTCAGGATGATTACACATCAACTAGGGGATGATGAAGGATGAGAAATCCAATCAGGTATCGAAGATGGGGGTTTCTGGCTAACCTAACTTAGGAGAGATTTTTACTAAAACTGAATTTTATGAGGAATTACACAGATAGGCCTAGGAGAAGCTTCAGAAGCCTGACTAAAGTTTGGCCAAGCAAAGAGTCTTTGTGAGTTTTAATGGGTCTGTAGATGAAGGGTAGGAGGAAAAGACGGTGGGTGAGGTTGGTAAGAGGCAGCCTCCATGCCACTGAAAAAGAGCTCCCAAGAGTGACACTCTCAAGGAGCAACACAGAAAAAAACCTAACCCAACAAATTGAGACAGTGATGTAAACAACTCTCTCAGTATTAGTTTGGGAGACAAAGAAAAAGTAAAAAGCCTCCTCTGATCATTCTTAACCTCAAACATGTACGTATTTTGCTGTGGGGCCTAAATTTTACAACTATTGTGGCCCTGAGAAACCGCAAGTAAAAATTATTGATTAAAGGGATTCTGGGGAGGTGTTGCCCTAACAGAAGTAAGATAAACAATATCTAAAGGAACACATTTTAGAATCAAGCCTCAATGCTTCCTGCAGATAAAGTTTAAAGGAACATGAACTTATGATCAAAATTCACTAAACGCACAGGAAAATAGAGCATCTTAAACAAGAGTCAGCCATAACATCAAACTATTGAATCAGCCTTGCAAAATTAAATATTTAAGTTATCTAATAATTTGAATGAGTATGTTTAACATGTTTAAATAAAGGATAATAAAAGTATGATGAAACAACAAGAGACTATCAAAATCAACCATGTGGGAAAAGAGAAAAATTGAACCCATAGAACACAAAATATTATGACTAAAATTTGAAACTCAATGGATGTGATAAACAGCCAGTTAACACAACTTATGATAGAGTGAATTTATTAGAAAAGAGGTCTGTAAAAATAAAACAGAAAACAACAAAGAAATAGAAATAATGAATGTTTCACTAATGTGGAGGATAGAGCAAAAAGCTCCAATGAACATTTAACTCGGGTTCCAGAGACATACAACAGAAATGGAGGCAATTTTCAGAACACAAATACTGTGTTTAGTAAACAGTACATAAGATCTAAGGTTACTATATTGAATTGAAATTAGAGGAAGCTGTGCACATCAGTTTTGTTTGTTTGTTTGTTTGTGACAGGGTCTCACTTGTCACCCAGGCTGGAGTGCAGTGGCACCATCTCAGCTCACTGTAACCTCCGCCTCCCAGGCTCAAGTGATCCTTCATCTCAATCTCCCAAGTAGCTGGTACTACAGGTGCACACCACCATGCCCAGCTAGTTTTTGTATTTTTTGTAGAGACAAAGTCTTGCTATGTTGCCCAGGCTGGTGTGCATATCTTTATAGTTTCAAAGAGAGTATCAGTGTGTATTGTAGCTACTCACTAAATCTTTTTCTTCTCAAGACTGTTGGTGATTATGATGAAGAAAAACATGATGAATACAATTTTCTGCTCTCATCCCACGAGCTTCATTGTTCATTCAATCTCACTGCAGACGGAAACTCCCAGAAGTCTGCAATGATAGATATGTTGCCCATCTGCTGCCATTCTTCCCTTTCATATTGATGACAAATACCTTGACTCTCTTTTCCAATTAATCATCTCATGTTTCCAGAATTTATCTCGAAACAGTGCATCAGGAAGCAATGACTGATCTGATTTTGGGAAAGAACACTTTGGACCTACTTCTCTAAGTATATCCTTATGCTTCCATGGGGATTTTCTTGTTTTATTCATTTGTGTAGCTAGGAAACTGGGAAATGGTTGGGGAGAAGGAAGACAACTTAGATGGCTAATGTTGGCAAATATTTGTAGTTCACACATAGCTTATTTCATTAATTTCAGTCTTTCTTAGGGGAAATATTTAAGACTTCTACTTCTGCCCTTAGACACAACTCTTAGGCTATATTTGACAGCTATTTTCTGCAGATCAAAGCCTCCCATGATTTTCTTTCTAACTTGAGTGCATCTGAGTAAATATGTGTTTGGTTGGGGGATGTTATAATGACTGTCTAGAGAGAATCACAGCTACAGAATCTTGAAGAGATCATATAGTGCCTGAGGCAAAAATATTCTTTTGGTTAGTTACCATTTGGCTAAAGACTTAGGGCCTTGCTTTCCCTGAACTGTCTCCAAAGTGAAAAAGAGAAAAGAACTTCCCAAACTCCTGCCTCAGTTTCCCCATCCCCATGTAATCCCCTAAGCATCCTAAACTTTACATGAGTTCAAGTCACTCTTCCTTATAGGAGAAGTCTTTAACCTGGGTACCATTAATAGGCTTCAGGGTGATTGAGGATTCAATAAAACTGTATGCAAAAGTGAAAAGTGATTGCAGTTTTCTCAGAGTAGAAGATCTGTAGTTTCTAAAAGATTTGTACAAGTGTCACTGACCCAAAGAAGATCAAAAAACCCTGTTCTAGAAATTTTAATTTGTAAAAGTCTCTGATTTGAGAAAATACAAATATGCACCTCCGAGGAAGAGAGCATAATGGCTTTCCGCCTTGTTTTACCTAACTTCTCAGGAACCTTCCTAGAGTAATTAACTTGGTTAAACCACGTCAGTTTCCAAGTGTCTTCTTTTTGTTTGACTCTGCTACCATTCTACTACATTGTTCTTATGTCTCTCTAGGCTTTATGCAAGCAGAAAGACAGTTAAAGAATTGTCAATATTTCCTGATTATACATTCATTGAATGTCAATTATCGAAGAGATTTTTAAAAGCAACTACTCCACCATCTCCATTTTACACATGTGCCTCAGCATGAGTCAGTGGCTTCTCCAATTATTGAGTGAATGGCAGAGCCATGCCTGAGCAGAATCTTCTTTTTTCATCATACAGAGAGATGACAATATTTTCCTAATGTGGCCTATGTCCACAGTCACATATATTTGCAAATTATGACATAAGAAAACATGAAATTAAGCCATTTTAAGAGATATTATACTAATGATACCCATCCATCATTTATTACATAAGTATTATTGGAATGATAATATTTTTAATGCTCTCCTTCAGCAAAATTAACAATGATAATATTTATCAAAGAGAATTTTTCAGTTAAGTTTGATGATTGTGCATGAAAGGTATAAATTAACTCAACATTGATGATTCAAGGTTTTATATTTAGCTAGCTTCACAACGGAATAAAAAACTAAAGTTTCTTTTTTTTTTTTTTTGGAAATAAACCCATTTCCTTCTTTCCCCTTTTTTTACAGCACATGGCACCAAGCAGATCCACGGAAGGCAGTGGAAACCACACCTCTGTAGCCATGTTTGTTCTCCTGGGACTCTCAGACAAAAAAGAACTGCAGCTCATCTTCTTTCTAATCTCCCTGAGGGACTACCTTGTGACCGTGATTTGAAACCTGACTCTTATCATCCTCATGAGGATGAACTCTCACCTGCACACACCCGTGTACTTTTTTCTCAGTTTCCTGTCATTTATAGACATCTGCTATTCTTCTGCCATCAGCCCAAGGATGCCTTCAGACTTTCTAAAAGAGGAAAAAAATTTTTCTTTCTTGCCTGTACTACTCAGTATTTTGTTGGGGCCTGGATGGTCTGGATGAGAGCTGCCTCTTGGCCACCATGGCCTGCAACAGATATGTGGCCATTGGCAACCATCTGCAGTATTCAGCATTGATGGCATCCTGGGGTCCTTAGTAGCTTAGTTCAAGTGAACTCTTTTTCTGTTTTACTTTCATTTTAGGTTCAGTGGTACATGTGCAGCTGTGTTATAGGTAAATTGCATGTCACAAGAGTTTGGTTTAAAGATTATTTTGTCACCTAGGCAATAAGCGTAGCACCCAATAAGTGGTTTTTTTATCTTTCCCTCCTCCCATCCTCCACCCTGAAGTAGGCCTTGGTGTCTATCATTCCCTTCTGTCGGTCCACTTGTTTTCAATGTGTAGCTCCCACTTATAAATGAGAACATGCAGTATTTGGTTTTCTGTTCCTGCGTTAGTTTGCTTAGGATAATTACCTCCAGCTCCATCCATGTTCCTGCAATGGACATAATCTTGTTCCTTTTTTATGGCTGGATAGTATTCCATGGTGTATACATACCACTTTTTTGAAATTCAGGCTACTGATGATGGGAACTTAGATTGCTTCCATGTCTTTACTATTGTGAACAGTGCTGCAGTAAACATATATATGCATGCGTCTCCATGGTAGAACAATTTATATGCCTTTGGGTATATACCCAATAATGGTATTGCTGAGTCAAATGGTAATTCTGTTTTGAGTTCTTTGAGAAATCACCACACTGATTTCCACAATGGCTGGACTAATTTATATTCTCTCTAGCAGTGTATAAGCATTCCCTTTTCTCTGCAACCTCACCAGAATCTGTTATTTTTTGACTTTTAGTAATAGCCATTCTGATTGGCATGAGATGATATCTCACTGTGTTTTTGATTTGTATTTCCCTACTAATTAGTGATGTTGGGCATTTTTTCATAAGCTTGTTGGCCGCATGTGTGCCTTCCTTTGAAAAGGTCTGTTTATGTCTTTTCCCACTTTTTCATGGAGTTGTTTGGTTTTTGCTTAATTTGTTTCAGTTTCTTACAAATTCTGAGCATTAGACTTTTGTTAGATGCATCGTTTGCAAATATTTTCTCCCATTCTGTAGGTTGTCTGTTTACTCTGTTGATAGTTGTTTGTGTGTTTTTTGTCGTTGTTGTTTCTATTTTTGCTGTGCAGAAACTCTTTTTTTAAATTAGGTTCCATTGTCAATTTTTGTTTTGTTGCAACTGTTTTTGGCGTCTTCATTACAAAATCTTTGCTAAGGCCTATGTGCAGAATCGTATTTCTTAGATTATCTTCCAAGGTTTTTATAATTTTAGGTTATAAGTTTAAGTCTTTAATCCATCATGAGTTGATTTTGCTATATGGTGTAAGAAACGAGTCCAGTTTCGGTCTTCTGCCTATGGTTAGCCAGTTATTGCAGCACCATTTATTGAATAGGGAGTCCCTTCCTCATTGCTTGTTTTTATCAACTTTATGAAGATCAGATGGTTGTAGGTTTGTAGCTTTATTTCTGGCTCTCTATTCTGTTCCATTGGTCTATGTGTCTGTTTCTGTGTCAGTAACATGCTGCTTGGTTACTGTAGCCTTGTAGACTAATGAAAGTCAGTTAACATGATGCCTCCAGGTTTGTTGTTTTTGCTTAGAATTTCCTTGGCTATTTGGGCTCTTTTTCTGTTCCATACAAATTTTAAAGTATTTTTTCTAATTCTGTTGAAAATGTTATTGGTAGTTTGATAGGAATAGCATTGATTCTGTGGATTTCTTTGGGAAGTATAACCATTTTAACTATACTGATTCTTCTATCCATGAGCATGGAATGTTTTTTCCATTTGTTTATCTTGGATTTCCTTGAGCTGTGTTTTGTAATTCTTATTGTAGAGCTCTTTCACCTCCCTGGTTAACTGTATTTCTATGTTTTTATTCCTTTTGTGGCTACTGTGAATGGAATTGAGTTTTTGATTTGGCTTTCAGCTTGGGTGTTGTTGGTACATAGCAATGCTACTAATCTTCATACATTGATTTCATATCTATTAGGCCCATTTGCTTGAGTGCCTAGTTCAGGTCTTGAATATCTTTGTTAGTTTTCTGCCTTGATAATATGTCTAATACTGTGAGCAGGTGTTGAAATCTCCCACTATTACGATGTGGTTATCTAAGTCTTTTCATAAGTCTCTGAAAACTTGCTTTATGAATCTGTGTTCTCCTGTCTTGGGTGCATATATATTTAAAATATTTAGGTCTTCTTCTTGCATTGAACCATTTATCATTATGTAATGCTCTTCTTTGACTTTTCTTATCATTGCTGATTTAAAGTCTATTTTTACTGAAATTAAAAGAGCAATTCCAGCTTCTTTCTGTTTTCCATCTATTCAAGCAATCTCTTGTTTGCATCTTTGCTACTGTGAGCCAAACATGGTTCAACATTTCTTCTGTTAGTTACCTCAGATTATTTCCTTGTCTTGTTCCAATCCTTTCATCAGCCAGATGATTCTTCTTTCAGTAGCTATTTTTGTTGGGTACAGTTTTAGCTTGATATTCTCTTGTCTTACAATTTTGTCACAGCTTTCATTCTGAAAATATTCTCAACCACAGGTTGTACCAAGGCCTTTAATACCTTTGCCTCCCACCCGTCAGCTGTGCCCTCTTCTGTGGTACAGTCCTGCCTGTGTACGTGCATCCCAGCTCTAGCCACTGCATGAAGCAGGACAAGGTGCTGTCCGTGTTCTGTGTAATCCTTATCCTCATGATAAAGCCACTGATCTATAGAACAAAGAGATAAAGAGACCCTCAAGAGGGTGATAAAAAGCAACATGTTTACCTCTGCAAGAATACTATTTGGGCAAGTATTAATATTATTAAAAGGAAGATACGAGTAAAAATATGTAAGGGACATTCTGTAGGTCACAAGAATACATAGGTAGAAAGAAGTGTGAACCTGGCATCCTGGATTCCTCGTGCCATTGTGTTCAGCTACCACCAAGTGATTTGTCTGAGGCAGTGTCACTGATATTAAAATATAATTTAAAATCTAGTTTCTGTGATAGAATCTAGGTAGACTGAACCTTATAATATAATTATGTTTTGATAACAGATGTGCTGATAGATGTTATATGTAGAGAAATGACAAGAACCTAGGAAACCAGACAGACTGTTCTTTTCTTCACTGGTTTTTTAGTTGTTTTTAAATAAATTATAATATGTATATTTGAGGTTTATAATAAGATGTAGGATACATATATAGCAAAATAGTTAATATAGTGATGTAAATCAACACATATATCATTTTGCATAGTTATTTTGGGTAGAAGAGCAACTAAAATCTACTTATTTTACAAAAATTCCTAATACAATTTTCCTGACTGTAGTCTCCTGTGTACATGATATCTCCAAACATTTCCATCCTGCATAATCTGCTACTTCATAGCCTTTAGCTTACATCTCTCCATTTTGCCTCCTCCCCTCCACCTACCTCTGCCCCTCATAACCAGTTTTATTTTCTATGTCTATATATTTGACCTTTACTCACAAAATACATATATATGTGCAATCATGCAATGATTTTTTTCTGTGTCTGGCTTGGTTAAATTTCTCTAAGTGTTTTTTTAATGTCATAAATGGAATCGTTTTCTTCATTTCTTTTCAGCCAGGTTATTATTTGTGTATAAAAATGCTACTGAGGTTTGGGCGTGGTGGCTCACATCTGTATTCCCAGCACTTTGGGAGGCCAAGGTGGGCAGATCACCTGAGGTCAGGAGTTTCAGACCAGCCTGGCCAACATGGTAAACCCTGTCTCTACTAAAAACACAAAAATTAGCTGGACATGGTGACACATACCTGTAGTCCCAGATACTCAGGAGGCTGAGGCAGAAGAATCGCTTGAACCCGGGAGGTGGAGGTTGCAGTGAGCAAATGAAGAAAACAATTCCATTTATGACATTTAAAAAAACACTTAGAGAAAAATTTAACCAAACCAGACACAGAAAAAAAATTGCATGATTGCACGTACACATGCATGTATGCAGTGAGCAACCTCCACCTAGGTGACAGATGGAAACACCATCTCAAAAAACAAACAAACAAACAACAACAACAAAAAAAATACCTACTGACTTTTGTATGTTTACTTTATATCCTACAACTCTCTAAATTCATTTATTAATTCCAACACTGCAGTCTCCGGGGTTTGTGCAGTCTCTGGGGTTTTCTACATATAGTATTATGTCATTTGTAATTAGAGATAATTTTACTTTCACCTGTCTGATTAGGATGCCTTTTATTGTGAATGAGGTTGCCTTCCCTGGGCCTGACTGTTATTATTATATAGGAATGCTAGTGATTTTTGTACGTTGATTTTATTTCTGATATCTCTGGCTAGTACTGGAAGCACCATTTTGAGTAGATTTGGCAAGAATAAGCATCCCTGCCTTGTACTCAATCTTAACTGCTTTTCCCTGTTGATTATAATATTAGCTGTGGATTATGCATAAATGGCCTTTATTATGTTGAGAAATTTTCCTGCTATACCTAAACTATTAAGAGTTTTTATCAAGAAAGGGTGTTGAACTTTGTCAAGTGTTCTTCCTGAGTCAATTAAGATAATCATGTGCTATTTATCATTCATTTTTTTAATGTGACATATCACATTGATTGATTTCCATATATTAAACCAGTCTTCCATGCCAGGGATAAATTCCACTTGGTGATGATGTATAATCTTTTTGATAAGCTGTTGAATGCAGTTTGCTTACTTTTTTAACTTTTATTTTAAGTTCAGGGGTACATGTGCAGGTTTATTATGTAGGAAAACTCATGTCACAAGAGTTTGTTATACAGATTATTTCATCAGGCAGGTATTAAGCCTAGTACTCATTAGTTATTTTTCCTGATCCTCTCTCTTCTCCACACCCTACACCCTCCAGTAGGCCCCAGTGTCTGCTGTTCCCCTCTATGTGTCCATGTGTTCTCCTCATTGAGTTCCCACTTAGAAGTGTGAACATGTGGTATTTGGTTTTCTATTCCTGCTTTAGTTTGCTAAGGATAATGACCTCCAGCTTTATCCATGTTCCTACAAAAAAACATGATCTTATTATTTTTATGGCTGTATTACATGGTGTATATATGTATCACATTTTCTTTATCCAGTCTACCATTGATGATCATTGCTATTGTGAATAGTGCTGCAATGAGCATATGCATGCATATGTCTTTATGATAGAAAGATTTATATTCCTTTGGGTGTGTTCCCAAATGGGATTGTTGGATCGAATGGTAGTTCTGTTTTAAGGTCTTTGAGGAATCGCTGCACTGTTTTCCACAATGGTTGAACTAATTTATACTCCCACAAACAATGTATAAGCACTCCTTTTTCTCTGAAACCTCACGAGCATCTGTTATTTTTTGACTTTTTAACTAATAACCATTCTGACTGGTGTGAGATTGAATTTGCATTTCTCTAATGATCAGTAATACTGAGCTTTTAAAAATATGATTGTTGGCTGCATATATTTATTATTTCAAAAAGTGTTCATGTCCTTTGCCCAGTTTTTAGTGGAGTTGTTTGGTTTTATTCTGTAAATTTAAGTCCCTTGTAGATGCTGAATATTAGACCTTTGTCAGATGAATTTGCAAATATCTTCTTCCATTCTGTAGGTTGTCAGATTACTCTGTTGATAGTTTCTTTTGTTATGCAAAGCTCTTTAGTTTAATTAGATCCCATTTGTCAATTTTTACTTTTGTTCCAATTGCTTTTGGCATCTTTGTCATGAAATGTTTGCCCAAGCCTATGTCCAGAATAGTATTGTCTATGTTGTCTTCCAGGGTTTTTACAGTTTTGGGTTTCACATTCAAGTCTTTAATCCATCTTGAGTTAATTTTTATATATGGTTTAAAGAAGGGGTCCAGTTTCAATCTTCTGCATGTAATTAGCCAGTTATTCCAGCACCATTTATTAAATAGGAAGTCCTTTCCCCATTGCTTGTTTTTGTTAACTTTGTCAAAGACCATATAGTTGTAGGTGTGTGGCCTTATTTCTTGGTTTTCTATTTTGTTCCATTAGTCTATGTATCTCTTTTGTACCAGTACCATGCTGTTTTAGTTACCGTAGCCCTGTAGTATAGTTTGAAGTCAGGAAGCATAATGTCTCCAACTTTGTTCATTTTGCTTAGGATTTTCTTGGCTATTCATTCTTTCATGGTTCCATTTAAATTTTAAAGTAATTTTTCCTAGTTCTGTAAAGAATGTTATTAGAAAATTTATAGGAATAGTATTGAATCTACAAATTGCTTTGGGCAATATGCCATTTTAATCATACTGATTCTTCTTATCCATGAGCAGGAAAAGTTTTTTGCATTTGTTTGTGTCATCTCTGATTTCTTTGAGCAATGTTTTATAGTTCTTATAGAGATCTTTCACCTCCATGATTAGCTGTATGTCTAGGTATTTTATTCTTTTTGTAACAATTGTGAATGAGGTTGCATTCCCTGGGCCTGACTGTTACTACTATATAGGAATGCTAGTGATTTTTGTACATTGATTTTTATCCTGAGACTTTGCTGAAGTTTTTTGTCAGCTTAAGGAGCTTTGGAGCAAAGACTAGGGGGTTTTCTAGATATAGGATCACATCATCTGCAAACATGGCTATTTTGACTTCCTCTCTTCCTATTTGGATGTCCCTCATTTCTTTCTCTTCTCTAGCTGCTCTGGCCAGGACTTCCAATACTATGTTGAGTACAAGTGGTGAGAGAGGGCATCCTTGTCTTGTGCAGGTTTTCAAGAAGAATGCTTGCAGTTTTTGCCCATTCAGTATGATGTTAGCTGTAAATTTTTGATAGATGGCTCTTATTGTTTTGAGGTATGTTCCTTCAATACGTAGTTAGTTGAGAGTTTTTAACATGAATGTATGTTGAATTTTATCAAAAGCCTTTTCTGCATCTATTGAGATAATCATGTGTTCTTTGTCTTTAGTTCTGTTTTTGTGATGAGTCACATTTATTGATTAGCCTATGTTGAGCCAAGCTTACATTCCAGGAATAAAGCCTATTTGATCATGGTGGATAAGCTTTTTGATGTGTTCCTGGGTTTGGTTTGCCAGTATTTTGTTGAGGATTTTTGAATCCATGTTCATCAAGGATATTGGCCTGATGTTTTCTCTTTTGTTGTGTCTCTGCCAGGCTTTGGTTTCAGGATAATGTTGGCCTGATAGAACAAGTTTAGGAGGAGTTCCTCCTCCTCAATTTATTGGCATAGTTTCTGTATAAATGGTACCCGTTCTTCCTTGTGTATGTGGTAGAATTCAGCTATGAATCCATCTGGTCCTGGGCTTTTTTTGGTTGGTAGACTATTTATTACTGACTCAATTTCAGAGCTCATTCTTGGTCTATTTAGGGATTTGGTTTCTTCCTGGTTCAGTCTTGGGAGGGTGTATGTGTGCAGGAATGTGTCAGTTTCTTCTAGATTTTCTAGTTTATCTGCATAGATGTGTTCATTATATTCTCTGATGGTTACTTGTATTTCTGTGAGGTCAGTGGTAATATCCCCTTTGTCATTTCTAATTGTGTTTATTTGGATCTTCTCTATTTTATTCTTTATTAGTCTAGTTCGCAGTCTATTTTATTAATTTTTTCAAAAAATAAACTGTTGGATTCATTGATCTTTTGAATGGTTTTTCATGTCTCAATCTCCTTCTGTTCAGCTCTGATTTTGGTTATTTCGTGTCTTCTGCTAGCTTTTAGGTTTGGTTTGTTCTTAGTTCTCTGGGTCTTTTAGTTGTGATGTTAGGTTGTTAAATAGAGATCTTTATAAAGCTTTTATTTGGGCATTTTGTGCTATAAATTTTCCTCTTAATGCTGCCATAGTTGTGTCCCTGAGATTCCGGTTTGTTGTGTTCTTTTTTCTTTTTTTCTTTCTTTTTTTTTTTTTTTTTTTTTTGCATTTCTTTCAAAGAACTTCTTGATTTCTGTCTTAATTTCATTATCTACCCAAAAGTCATTCAGGAGTAAGGTTATTCAATTTCCAAGTAATTTTATGATTTTGAGCAAATTTATTAGTCTTGATTTCTAATTTGTGCTGTTATCTGAGACAGTGGTTGTTATTATTTCAGTTCTTTTGCATTTACTGAGAAATGTTTTGTGTCCAATTGTGGTTGATTTTAGATTATGTGCCATTTGGTGGTGAGAAGAATGTACATTCTGTTGTTTTGGGGTCAGGAGTTCTCTAGATGACTATTGGGTCCATTTGATGAAGTGCTGAGTTCAGATTCTAAATATCTTTTTAAATTTACTGTCTTGATGATCTGTCTAACACTTTCAGTAAAATGTTAGTGGGATGTTGAAGTCTCCCACTAATATTATCTGGGAGTCTAAGCATCTTTGACAGTCTCTAAGAACTTGCTTTTCGAATCTGGGTCCTCCTCTATTGGGTGTGTGTATATATATATATATATTTAGCATTGTTAGATCTTCTTGTTTAATTGAACCCTTTACCATTATGTAATGTCTTTCTTTGTCTTTTTTGATATTTGTTAGTGTAAAGTCTATTTTGTCTGAAACTAGGACTGCAGCCCCTGCTTTTTTCTGTTCTCCATTTGCTTGGTAGATTTTTGTCCATCCCTTTATTTTGAGCCTATGAGTGTCACTGTATATGTGATCGGTGTCTTGAAGACAGCATACCAATGGACCTTGATTCTTCATACAGTTTGCCATTCTATGCCTTTTAATTGGGACATTTAGCTCATCTACATTCAAAGTTAGTATTGATATGTGTGAATTTGATCCTTTCATTGTGCTGTTGGCTGGTTATTATGCTGATTTGGTTGTGCGGTTGTTTTACAGTGTCACTGGTCTGTGAACTTCAGTATGTTTTTGTAGCGACTGGTAATGGTCTTTCCTTTCCATATTTAGTGCTTCCTTCAGGAGCTCTTATAAGGTACATCTGGTGGTAGCAAATTCCCTCAGCATTGCTTGTCTGAAAAGGATCTTATTTCTCTTTTGCTTATGAAGTTTAGTTTGGCTGGATATGAAATTCTGGGTTGGAATTTCTTTTCTTTAAGAATGTTAAATATTGGCCCCTAATATATTTTGGCTTATAAGGTTTCTGCTGAGAGGTCCATTGTTAGTCTGATGGGCTTCCATTTGTAGATAACCTGAACTTTCTCTCTAGCTTTCTTTTCACATTTTTTCTTACATTTTGAACTTGGAAAATCTAATAATTATGTGTCTTGGAGGTGATCTTCTTGTTATATATCTTACTGTGGTTCTCTTCATTTCCTGAATTTCAATGTTGGGCTCTCTAGCTAGGTTTGGGAAGTTATCATAGATTATATCCTGAAATATGTTTTTCAACTTGCTTACACTCTCCCCATCTCTTTAAGGGACACCAATGAATCATAGATGTGGTCTCTTTACATAATCCTATATTTCTCAAAACCTCAATAGCCCAGTTCCAAAAAGCAGAGATGTAGCTGTGACTCTGATCCTGGTAATCAGGGTACAGCACTGACACAGCTCTAAGGAAGAGGGGGTGTTCCAGAGGCTCAAGCCCTGGCTAGCAGGGCACAACTGTCACTCCCCACACTGATGGGGCAGAGTATCAACTTGGGCACCAGGGGAGTAGGCATCTTGTAGTGATGACTCTGGAAGTAGGAAAAGGCAGTAGCCTAGGCTCCATAAGGCTGGGTACAGCAGCAGCAAGAACTCAGGAATGATGGGTGGAGCTGTGGTTTGTTCTCTGGGGCTTGGAGAACAGGGCAACGATGGTCCTACTCCCTAGGGAGGCAGGGAACCTCAGCATGTCAGATTCTACAAGGGAATCCAGATTCAGGGAGGTGGATATCTGTGGCTATTTGACCCAGAGGGCAGCAGTCACAGCTCAGCCAAGACTCTGTTTCCCTGGAGACTGGGATACCACGTCAGCTCAGGTGCCTGGGAGGCAGCTGCTTCACTGGGCCCTAGGCCTGGGACCCCACATGGCTGGATGTGTGACTAATCCACAGGCCGGGATTGCTGGTCCCCAAAGGACAGGATTCTGTCTTGACTCAGGCAGGGTGGCTCTGTTATACTGGACTCTGGTCGCCAAGGGACAGGCACCACATGAACTTAGTTGCTGGGGTATAGTTGCTCTGCTATAGGGGCAGAAGGTCAGAATCCTGAAGGAGCAGGAGCCAGTAGGCAGAGGTGCAGGCCTTTGATTGCTCCACTGGGCCTGAACTTCTGGTTCCTGGCAGGTAACATGCCACATCAACTTGGGCACTTGGGGCATGTGGCTTCTCTGCTGGGCATAGGCTTTGATTAGCCAAGGGATGAGATGCAGCAGCAAATGAGATGGAGGAGATTGTCAGCTTCTTCCCAGACAGTATGAAGCTGCAGCAGCTTGTTCTTAGGCATAGGAAGATGAAGCAGCTTGTTCTTAGGTGACAGGTAGCTGCAGCAGCTCAGCTGGTAAATGGTGTGCTGCTGTGTGTGAGCGTGATGCAATAATGGCAGAGCCTGAGGGATGAAGGGGTGCAGTGGCTATGGGCCCTTGGAACAGTAGCTCCAGTTTCAAGATTGCACAGTGGCAGCTTGGACCACAGAGAGTGCATATGAGATGGGCTCCATCTCTGGAGTCGTGCAGCCTTTGGAACTCCAGGCAGCCTCCTAAGCTGGGCACAGGGCCTATGAGGTCTGTGGGACTCGTAAGTAGTGAAAACTGTAGGTGTCCATGACAGTGACAGGGGCTGCTGTGGCCTCCTACTTACCTTTTCCTCACAGAGAGAAACCCACTCCTGGTTCCAAGCTGATCCCCACTGGAGGGAATGGATGGCAGAATCAAGGTGGTTTCTTCCTGCTCTAGGTGGCCATCCTGAGTTACTGTGCACCACAAAATTTCCACCACTCCCTTGCTGTACTCCAGCATTCTCCTTTAGTCACTCTGGTCAAATTGTGTCTACTTGTTGTTTTGGTACTTTTTTATAGGGGTGATGAACAGTAGCCACCTGTAATTGACCATCTTGCTAACATTACTCTGAATCTGTTCGTTTATTTTATTTCTGGTTGTTAAGCATGTATTTATATTCCAATAAAAATAAAATAACATAATGTATAATTAAAATATTTAGATCCAAGCAAAGACAGAAAGAGAGTAAGTGAATGAAAGAGAGAAATAGAGAAGAGGAGAAGAGTGCATGAAAGGGGAGCAGAGAAGAGAGGAGAGGAGAGGCGAGGGGAGGGAAGGGAAGGAGAGAGGAGGGGAGGGAAGAGGAGGGGAGGGGAGGGGAGGAGAGGGGAGAGGAGGGGAGCATGGTGCAGGATGGCAATATTTGTTTGGGTTTATTCCCAAATAACCCTGTTCCTTCCACCTTACCCTCTGAGCCTACAGAAGGACGTAAATTTTTAAAATAGGAAGTAGGCAAGAAAAAAATGGTAGGTGGAAAGGGCTACTGTTAAGGTGAAGAGTTGGGGAGATTCCTAGAGGTGCAAGGAAGTCAAAGCCTGCAATTTCTTGGCATAGGTGCACCTGGAGCATGCTTCATGGCAGCCTCCCAGAGACGGTGCAAGACCTCAGAAATGATGGCTATCGTCGCATGTCTAGGGAGGCTGGACCCAAGTACCTGAGGCCTGAGCCTCCCAGGGATTCCAGGGCCTTAAGTTTGACCAGGGAGCAGCAGAAGCACCAGACCTAGGGGTATCATGGTGGCTCAGAGACAGACCAAGATAATTTTTTTTAATGTGTAAGAGATATTTCTCTAGTCTAGAGTTTATGTACTAAATTTCATTTATATTACATTAGCATTTATACAACATTTTACACTTCATGTAGTTACAGCACATAGATTTGATTTTTCCTATACCCATATGAGATTCGGCAGGTGAGAAATTATCCCAATTGCAGATGGCATACTGAGGCCTATCATGCTCTTCTCATTGTAGTTAACAATACATCTCGAAAGATCTCCAAATCAAAACAACGTAAGTTTTATCTGCTATTAAACAGAAGGCATGATTTATACTACACATGCTGATAAGTGCTTTATAGTCTTTATCCAATTTAATTCTCAATGAAAAGCTACTCTGTGAAGTAGCTATTACTATTAGCCCCATTTTATAGGTGAAAACACTGAGGCTTAGAGAGGTTAATTTGCTCAAGGTCACACAAGTAGCAAGTGGCCAAGCCAAAATTCAACCCAAATTGTATGATATCAATACCCATGATCATAAACATGAGAAGCCATGGCTTTGTTATGAATTAGTCTTATTGTATTCCTTAGTGCCTCAATTTCCTCACTTATGCATGGGAAATAATGCCACGTCTGCCTTGCAGGACTGCTGTGATAATTGACTCAAGTCAGGTATTTGAGGAACTATGTATGTAATTACCTAGAATGAAAGCATTTTGTAAGCAGAGAAGCGTACACCTATCAAATTTATTGCTATCAAGCTATATTACTGGCTAGGGTGTCATCTTGGGCAAACCCTTTAGCACTCTGGTCTCAGAGTTTTCACCCAGAAATTGAGAGTTTTGGACTAGAAGATCCCTATCTTCTTTCCAGCTCCAATGACTTCAAGTTGAGTAAAAAGTTGCAATACTGACATCATGATAGGACAATAGGGAAACAGGGAATTGACCCACACAGCAAAGTGGGGCATGAGATCAGCAGGGACAAAAACTCCATGACAACCATGGCACCAGAGAGCGAGTACCTGGCATGCTTTCTTTCTCTAATTGGCTTTTCTCCTTTCATCTCTGCTCTCGGCGGCACGTTTAAGAGGATCCCCACGTGAGACCATCTCTCTTGCTGTGAGTGGACAGCCAATTTTATGGTCAAACATGCCCATCTTGGAGTGTGATATGCCCACCTGAAAAATTCCGTAGGAAAAGAAATTGGCAAGAACTCTGTCTTCTTGGGGAAGCTGGGTCAAGGTCACAGGACAAGACTTGGAACAGTGGATTCTGTACCGTCTCAATATCCATGTAATTCTGCCAGTAAGGACACGCATGGAACAGAGTTTATGGTCCTCAGTCTCTCTCATTCTTTAACTCTTTCCTCTTCCTCACTTCCACATTCTGTACCTAAAGTTCCTCGTTGGACCCTCTTTCTCCTTACTCAACCTTCTGTAAAAAGAAAAACCTCAAACACAAAATTTCAGGTATTATTCTGGGGTGAGGGATGGGTATTGAATTCTTAAGGATGTGACCTTGAACACTGCTATCTTCTTTTTTTTCACCTGTAAAATGGGGATGTTGGAATGATCTATAGTCAAATATATGTTGTCTATAAAGCCTGAAAGAGGAATCAAAAATGATAATTTACTGAGTTTCAGAGGAATATCCTAAGATCAAAACCTGCTTGGGTATGTATCCCAGTTTTCTCCACCCCAAGGGCACTTTTAATTTAATGTTTGCCCTTCAGGGTTCTGTTTTCAAAATGCTAATGACTATCTTGATTCTGTTTAAATACATAGCTTTGATTTATGATCTCTGAATAGCAAGAGACACATTGAGTCTTAATGATACGACAGAGTACTCATATATCATGTAATTAGAACTTCTGAAATACTTCAAAATTGCTCCCTGTTGTAATTTTTGGAGACCCTGGGATCTGAAGACACCGTCCTGGGCAACACAGATATCAGAGATATTCACTCCAAGCACAAGAAGTGTTGGTTTAAATATTCCTTGTAACCTCCTTGTGCATATATTGTTCTTTATTTAGCAATGTTTCTGGCTTTACCTGATTTTGTACCCTGCACAACTTTGCAAACTGACCATGTCCTTATTAGAGTAGCACTGGATAGGATTTTGATCACCTACATTCATCTAGTAAAATCTTTAACCAATATTTACATCAATTACCTTTTCCTCTGCAAATTGTCTCAGGAAATGGTGAACATATGTAAGGAATTAATCAAAGAGAGTGAATGTATCCAGAGTTTTTTCTCTTTTTCTCTAGCTTATCAAATGTCAACAAGGTAAGTTTTCAGGATAAATTTTATCATGAATATGAAAAGCAATCCACAACTCCTTGTTCTTTACAGGAAATGGTAGATTACATAGAGTATATTTAATTATGTCTGCCTGTGTCACCAGAATGTAATACAAAAGTAAAGAGTTTTAGTGCAACAAATTGATCAACAATTTGACTTATTTTCACTGAATTGACCAGTTATATTGGTGTCTGGGGGATGCTATCTGTAAGAGCTTGTATTTTGAAAATATTTCCATTAAATCTAACTCACCTTGGATAACATATCTGAGAAATTGTACTAGAGGGTTTTTTTAATTTTTAAATCTTTTTTTAATTTTAATTTTTATTTTAAGTTCTGGGGTACAAGTGCACGATGTTCAGGTTTGCTACAAAGGTAAACGTGTGCCATGGTGGTTTGCTGCGCCTATCAACCCATCACCTAGGTATTAAGCCCAGCATGCATTAGCTATTTTTCCTAAGGCTCTGCCTCCTGCCACTCCACCCCCTGACAGGCCCCAGTGTGTGTTGTTCCTCTCCCTGTGTCCATGTGTTTTCCTAGTTCAGCTCCCACTTCTAAATGAGAAGATATGGTGTTTGGTTTTCTGTTCCTGCACTAATTTGCTGAGGATAATGACTCTGCATTAGTTTACTGAGGATAATGGCTTCCAGCTCTATCCATGTCCCTGCAAAGGACATGATCCCATTCTTTTTATGGCTATTCTAAGAGTAAACAGAAAGATTTCTAAGTTAGTAAACTCATAATGGAAATAAAACAAAAATGAGATTTTCTTAGTTTGGCATTGAAACCTGAATGAAAGAACCATTTAATAATGAATGTGTTAAAGAGAAACTTGTTGAGTTCTGCAAATATTAGTATACACGATGCTTAGTATTAAGTAACCAAACATCTCTACTAATCTGTGTCCTGTATACAGTCAGCATTCTCAGCTTGAGGGTACTTGGTGGTAATGGAAGAAAAAGCAGCATCAGGAATTGACAATCCAGCTGCATGGGAGATAACACAATCATTCATCAACAATATTCTTTAGTCTGGTTTAGAAATCATCTAATTTAAGAAATAATTTTATTGAGAGCTCCTTAATACTTCAGTACTAGTTCTTTCTTTATTCCCCTTTAAGAGAGATGTGATGATGGGAATGATCCTTGCTAACGTTTCTGAGGTCTTACTGTTTTTGTTTGTTTTGCTTTGTTCTGTTTTGAGACGGAGTCTCACTCTGTCACCCAGGATGGAGTGCAGCGGCATGATATCTCAGCTCACTGCAACCTCCGCCTCCTGGGTTCAAGCGATTCTCCTGCCTCAGCCTCCCAAGTAACTGAGACTACAGGCGTGTGCCACCACGCCTGGCTAATTTTTGTATTTTTAGTAAAGGTGGGGCTTCTCCATGTTAGCCAGGCTGGTCTTGAACTCCTGACCTCAGTCAATTCGCTTACCTCAGCCTCCCAAAGTGCTGGGATTACAGGCCTGAGCCACTGTGCTAGGCCAAGGCCTTATTGTTTTAAGCCCTTTGTGTCATTCCATCCTTGCAACAACCCTATGAGATGGTAATGATTATCAGCTTCCTTTGTAGATGAGACAACTGAGGTACAGAGAGGTTAATCACGTGCTAAACATCACACAGCCAGCAAGTAAGATTCAGGAAAGTCTATTCTCCACATTCTATCTCTTGTCCCCACCCCTCTCTCTCTTCCGCCCTCCTCCCCCTCCTTTCTCCACCCTATTAGTGATTTCCACATTTAATAATATTTTTATCATAAATGTAGAAGCTGTAGAAAAACAAGATAATACAGATAACAATAAAGAAAAAAATCAAAATGATTCTATCCATTACTTTTAATGTTTGATATTATAAATGGTTTTTAAGGGGGGTGTGTGTGTGTGTCTGTGTGTGTGAGAGAGACAGAGAGAGAGAGAGAGAGAGAGGAGAGAGTGGGGGGGGGGAGAGACAGCTCATCATGCACGCAAAATAGTTCGTAAAAAGCAAATAATTTTCCCCCAGAAAAGTAGAACTACCTTGTACACTCATCAATGGTACATATGAGTGCTCATTCCTTACTGATTTATACAATATCGTATATATTAAGATAATAATTATATTCTTTTTCTGTTTTATCACTGTTTTCCCCCATTCATCAACTGTCTTTCAAATATGCTTTATATAAGGGTTTTTCTGCCATGACCAACTTTTAAATTGCTTTGCCATATTTTTTCTCTTATAATTTCTGTTTTGGTGTTACTTTTCAGGAATATCACTTCCATCCCAAGATTATATAAATGTACATCTATTTATTCCTCAAATACGCTTTTACCTATAGTGTGGCAGGTCTCACAGACCATTTATAGAAGAGTTTGTTCTTTCGCTATCAATTGAAAATACTTTTTCATATATAAAATTCTTACCAACACTTACATTGATTTGTGAAATTTTTATTTGTTCTCTGGTACATGTCTGTTATTATAAGAATAATGAATTATCAGTGTTCATAATACTTTTCAATATCTGAAAGTTAATATCCTTTCTAATTATTCATCTTTTTCAAAATAATCTTGGCTATTATCATTGGTTTGTCCTTTGACCTCAAGAAAGGACAGTCTGAGTATGGAACAGAGTGAATGTACATAATCCATGCATACCTTTGGTTGATGCAATTACTTTTGCACCAACCTAATACCATAAGTCTGTTGGTAAGCTCTAACTTGCTGATTGTATCTACTAAAAAAAAAAAAAAAAAAAAGATATATCTCTGTATTATTAGAGAATTGAAATATTTACTTTGACCTTTCCTCTAGTTTAAGATCCATCATAATTTGATGCTGGTTTTCCATTGACCTAGTGTACCCAAAGTCAAACAAACTGAAGAAAACAATGGCTTATGTGGCTTGTATCATCATGGCCCTTGGTGGTTTGACCAGCATGGACACTAGGTCTGAATCTACACCTGCTAAGAGGCAATGATGCCTGGCCATCTACAAAGCTGATGCTGGCTCATGAATCTCCTCAAATTAACCCATGAAAATATTACTTTTCACATTCCTACCCACAGGTACACCTGTCACTCATGGTTATTTGTAAGCAATCCATGATAACAATAGCCAACCTCTGTTGAACCATTGTTGTATACCTAATTGTGTGCTTAGCTTTTGCAAGAATTTTCACTAATAACCTTCCCAGTAACTTGGGAAGTTAGAAGCTTTTATTATCCTTACATTATTATATCATTGTCCTTTCGTGCCCCAGCAGTAAATTAAGCTTAATGTTTTTATGTCACTGGTACAAGTTAATAGAAGAAGTATTGGAACTAAAACTCCAAAGTCTGAACCCTTAGCCACATTACTATGCTGTTTGCCAAATACCCTAAAATTGAGGCAACCGTTGAGGCCAAGAGTGAGCTGCACTAGCTCCTTCTGGAATGCTTCGTATGAAGGCTTCCTTAAGGAGATTTATTCCATAACCTTATTGAACACCCGTGTTCTGTCTGCCTGAAAATATTATCAGAATTTATATTATTGTTAAGGCCAGTTTAGATATGTTATATTGAATACATTTTTATTAAAGTAGGAGAAGTTATTATAAACAGGGAAAGTAATTTTTCTAAAGGCTAAAATAAAAAGTATTTTAAATCCACTTAGATAACAATCCAGGACAGGACTGCTGTCCATCAGACATATTTTGGAAGGAGATCATTTAAGCTTTCATAATTTTTTTTTCTTTTGAGATGGAGTCTCGCTCTGTTGTCCAGGCTGGAGAGCAGTGGCGCGATCTCAGTTCACTGTAACCTCAGCCTCCTAGGTTCAAGTGATTCTCCTACTTCCCAAGTAGCTGGGATTACAGGCCTGCGCAATCACGCCCGGCTAATTTTTGTATTAGTAGAGATGGGGTTTCTCCATGTTGGCGAGGCTGGTCTCAAACTCCTGACCTCAGGTGATCTGCCCACCTCAGCCTCCCAAAGTGCTAGGATTACAGGCATGAGCCACGGCACCCGGTCTAAGCTTTCATAATTTTAAAGCAACAGTTATATAATCAATCATCAGAGGTACTTTTTAAGAAAAACGATTACCTTAATTAGTGATCTTTACCTTATACATAATACTCTCATCATTTCTATGGCATATTTTTTAAAAATTACCAGTCAACTTTTTAAATATATTTTTTAATCATCATGATACTCCATGAATTAATCAAGAACCTGAAGCATTGTGCAGGTACATGCTGACAATTCAAGAAGAAAAGTTGGGGTCTTTCCATCAGAAGAGTGAAACATTTCTCCCTTTCCAGTGCTTGTTGGAGGAAAAGATGTACACATATGAAGATGGTAATGTTATCACTTCACCTGAGTTAGCAATCCATTCTCTTGTCTCCTTTCTGATATTAGGAGCACCGAGCCAATGACTAGGGGAGGAAATATTACAGAAATCACATATTTCGTCCTGCTGGGATTCTCAGATTTTCCCAGGATCATAACAGTGCTCTTCACTACATTCCTGGTGATCTACATTACATCTCTGGCCTGGAACCTGTCCCTCATTGTTTTAATAAGGATGGATTCCCACCTCCATACACCCATGTATTTCTTCCTCAGTAACCTGTCCTTCATAGATGTCTGCTATATCAGCTCCACAGTTCCCAAGATGCTCTCCAACTTCTTACAGGAAGAGCAAACTATCACTTTTGTTGGTTGTATTATTCAGTACTTTATCTTTTCAACAATGGGACTGAGTGAGTCTTGTCTCATGACGGCCATGGCTTATGATCGTTATGCCGCCATTTGTAATCCCCTGCTCTATTCATCCATCATGTCACCCACCCTCTGTGTTTGGATGGTACTGGCAGCCTACATGACTGGCCTCACTGCTTCTTTATCCCAAATTGGTGCTTTGCTTCAACTCCACTTCTGTGGGTCTAATGTCATCAGACATTTCTTCTGTGATATGCCCCAACTGTTAATCTTGTCCTGTACTGACACTTTCTTTGTACAGGTCATGACTGCTGTATTAACCATGTTCTTTGGGATAGCAAGTGCCCTAGTTATCATGATCTCCTATGGCTATATTGGCATCTCCATCATGAAGATCACTTCAGCTAAAGGCAGGTCCAAGGCATTCAACACCTGTGCTTCTCATCTAACAGCTGTTTCCCTCTTCTATTCATCAGGAATCTTTGTCTATTTGAGTTCCAGCTCTGGAGGTTCTTCCAGCTTTGACAGATTTGCATCAGTTTTCTACACCGTGGTCATTCCTATGTTAAATCCCTTGATTTACAGTTTGAGGAACAAAGAAATTAAAGATGCCTTGAAGAGGTTGCAAGAGAGAAGGTGCTGCTGAGTTTACAGATTCTCAGATTTCTGCCAGATATGTCCCATCAGAATCCCCTTAGCCCACAAAACATCATCATGAATGAACTAACAAAGATCATACTCCCTACTGCCTTTGGACAAAGAAGGCTTGATTTGATGCAGAAAATATGCCAATATGGACCAACAGGTGACTCGATGCCACAGACATCAGGATCTTTAGGTCCTGGAGGTTCATTATTTTTATCCTACATCAGGTGTGGCCTCATCATTTATTAATCTATCCAAAAGTATTTGTGAAACAACAAGATTTAGAAATCTTGGCCGGGCGCGGTGGCTCACGCCTATAATCCCAGCACTTTGGGAGACCAAGACAGGCGGATCACGAGGTCAGGAGATCAAGACCATCCTGGCTAACACGGTGAAACCCCGTCTCTACTAAAAATACAAAAAAATTAGCCTGGCACGGTGACAGGCGCCTGTAGTCCCAGCTACACGGGAGGCTGAGGCAGGAGAATGGCGTGAACCTGGGAGGCGGAGCTTGCAGTGAGTGGACATCGCGCCACTGCACTCCAGCCTGGGCGACAGAGTGAGACTCCATCTCAAAAAAAAAAAAAAAAAAAGAAAAAAGAAATCTTTTGTTTCTTTTGGCTTCTCAGATCAAAGAACGCTCAATGTTAGGACTTTGCCACTAGAGAAATGAGGCCTGGCACAGACCCCCAGGAGTTTAGAAACATCGTCTCCCATATATGCTGATACAGCATAACAAAGACATGGTGGTAACCATTGATTATTCTGTGTTTCTGGGCAGGAGAGAATAAACAGACAGAGGGGTTCTGCCGTTGGAAAGGGAAAAAAAAGCAATATATTGGCCTGGTTGTGTCTTTAAGAAAGAGCAACCTGAGATAGCTGCAGATTGCCTAAGATCTCTCTCAGTACTAATCATCTAATACATTTTTGGCAATTTCCTTGCCTACACCAGCTGTAGCACAAGGAAGAAAGAGGTGATTTTAATCATGAAGTGGGATAGAAACAAGGATATGGTCCCTCCAATGACATGTACTTTTGAGTCTGATGATTTGATTTCTTGTATCTAGAGTCTAGTGGGAAATTATAATGGAGATGATATTCAAAGTTCACAGCCAATAGCAATATCTGATACTGTGGGACTCAAACCTTCCTTTTTCTCCCCCATTAAATTTAGAAAATTTACTCTTGTTTGACTGGGTAACTATTGAATCCAGAAGAGGATGAAAGAAACATGGGTCAAAGGTATCTCAGTCAAGCTCAACCTAGTCAAGCTAACCTGCAGTCATGTTCGGAGAAGTCATGCATTTAAGCCTACTCTACATCAGCAAGTTCCAGCTGATCTCCAGGTGATCTGAGGATATGTGAATGACAATAAATGAATGTGCAGTCAGCACTGGAGTTTGCAATTTGTTGTATAGCAGTAGTTAACCAATGTACTTTGTAATTTAAAATTAAACATTTTCTCCTAGACCTAACTGCCTGGCTTCAAATTCAGGCTCTTCCACTCCCTAGTCGTGTGATGCTGGGCAAGCCACCTAATCTGTTGTTCCTCAGTTTTCTCACTTGTAAAATTGAGATATTATGTATCTATTTTGGAGTTGTCTAGGATGATTGAACTGATACTTATTGAAAACTCAGAATAGGGACCCCAGCATATAATAAACGCTATTCATGAGTCGTGTATTATTATTTATTGAGTGCTTTCTATGTTCAAAGGATTTATATTGTTTCAGTTGAGCTACGTTTTATTGTTATACCAACTTCATAGATGAATAAACTTACGCCAGAGGAATTAAGAAACACAGCTAGTAAGTGAAGGGGTGGGAATCCAAAATGACACTGTAGATATCAAAGCCTCCTCCCTTCTTCAATACCTCTTAATGTGTAAGGTGCCAAATTACTTATTAATATACAAGGTAAATACGAATAAAATAAAGCAATATTTGTGAGATGCAGCCAATGCTAAAATCAGAAGTAACAATCTTTTAAAAATAAATACAATAAAGTGACAAAGGTGTGAATTGGAAAAAAAATTGAAAAAAGAATGCCAATTCAAACCTTAAGAAAACTAGGGGAGGAGTGGGCAAGATGGCTGACCAGAAGCAGCTGGTGTGTGTAGCTGTCAGAGAAAGGAACAGTAGGGGTGAGCATTAGGTCTTTGCACCCTCAAGTCAGGAGATCTCCTTGTGAACCCACTCCACCAGAGCTTTCAGTCTTAAGTCTACCACACAGAGCTATGTGGAGTCTTGGCAGAGCAGCCACTCAGTCACGCATGGAGACCTCAGAGCCTTCGATACTTGGGCTTTCTGGTAAAAGTATCTGTAGCTCTAGCAAAGTTGGAGGTTAGACTCCTGTATATACCCCTAGGAAAGAGGCTGAATCCAGGGAGCTTAGCAGCAACAACCCACAGGCCCCACTTCCATGGCACCTCACAAGATAAGATCCACTGGCTTGGAATTCCAGCCAGCTACCAGTAGTGGCATTGCACCTCCCTAAGAAGGAGCTCAAAGGGAAGAGCTGGGTTGTCTTCTTTGCTGTTCAGATGCCTTAGCTATTCCAGACTTTGGGCTTTGAAGAATCCGAGCCGACCCAGGGTGGAAGAGAACCCCTAGCCTAGCACATCACAGCTGCTCTACCCAAACATACCCAGACTATGCTTTAGGTGGGTGTCCAATCCCATTCCTCCTCACTGGGCAGGACCTCTCAACTGGGGCCTACAGCCACCCCCACCGAGCTCTCCAGCTGGCAAAGATTTGAATTATCCCTGAGATGGCACTCCCAAAGGGAGAAGAGAGTTACCATCTTTGCTGTTTTGGTGACTTAGCAACTCCAGCCTTTGGGCTTCAAAGTGTCTGAGGCAACTAGAGACTGAAGTAGATCCCCAACACAGCACAGCTGTTCTACCAAAATGTGGCCAGACTACTTTTGTAAGTGGTTCCTGATCCTGTTCCTCCTCACTGGGTGGAACCTCTCAACTAAGGTCTCCAGCCACTTCCTACAGCTGCTTTGGGACCAGAAAAATGTCCATACCTCCCTCAGACAAAGCTCTCAGAGGAAGGGACAGGCCACTATCTTTGCTGTTTCACAGCCTTCACTGGTGACACCTCCAGGTTCTGGGAAATCTAAGGTTACTAGGTACTGGAGCAGGCCCCAAGCATATAACAGCAGCCCTATGGAAAAGTGGCCAGAGTGTTACATAGGTTTCCATTCCCATGTCTTCTCACCAGGAAGATCCTCAGGCCTGGGCCTCCAGCCACCCCCAGCAGAGCTACCAAGCCAGTACCAGATCAGCAACTCCCTAGACAGAGCTTCCAGGGTCAACTGAAAGCTTCTATGCCACTGCCTCTGCAGCGGAACTGCCCTGGACACCCTCAGACTAATGAAGGAGCAAAGACACTAAGTTCCTTATCCACACCTCTAACAATCTGCAGTCAACCCAAAGAGAAGAGGCCAGTCTGTCTCCCATGGGTCCCACACACCCCCCACCACTCATCATCAGACAGAGAACCCCTGGCTTGGGCCCACAATACATACACTCCATCTTGGACTGGCTGCACTGAGTGATTGCTGACCTGCATCTTTCTGGGGTGGAGCCCCCAGGAGTCAAACAAGTGACCCTTAGCCACAACCATTACTAAGATCTCTTCCTCTGCTGTCTTTAAGCTGGGGAAGGAACATAAACACAGAGATATCCCCAGAGCTGCAGTGGGCAGCCCAGGAGTGCTGAATCAGGAACTACAGCCAGCACTCAGTGGGAGAGAAACCCACACTTTCAGAGCACTGACAGGGTACACAGCTGCAACTGTAAGGAAACATAGGGGAACCACACAACAGAGCAAGAGTCTTCCAGCTGGCCTGTAAGCCTAGATATCACCTGCTGAATCACACCTCAAAGCTTCAACACCAAAAATATCTCACTAACATATCCCCCTCTGAAACCAGAGATAAGAAGTGAGCTTCAAATAAAGACCCTACACAAGGCTCGGTCCAGTGAAAACATCTAGAAAATAAATCGATTGACTCTATTCAAACTACTCTGCAGTTAAAGAAACACCCACATACAGAGATGAGAAAAAAACCAATGTAAGAACTCTGGTAACTCAAATGGCCAAAGTATCATATGTCTTCCAAATGATCACAGCAGTTCTCTAACAAAGATTCTTAACCAAGCCAAACTGGCAGGAATAGAATTCAGAATATGTATAGAATGCAGAATATGTACAGAAATAGAATTCAGAATATGTAGAGAAAAAAAGATCATAGAAATTCAGGAGGATGGCAAAATCCAATCCAAGAAAAATAAGAATCACAATAAAGTAACACAGAAGCTGAAAGAAAAATAGCCAGTATAAAAAAGAACTTAGTGTGTCTGACAGAGCTGAATAACACAATGCAAGAATTCCACAATGCAATCACAAGTATTAAGAGCAGAATAAACCAAGCTGAAGAAAGAATCTCAGAATTTGATGCTGGTTCTCTGAAATAAGACAGTCAGACACAAAGAGAAAAAAAAAAGAAATGAACAAAGCCTCCAAGAAGTATGGGTCATGTAAAGAGGCCAAATCTACAAGTCATTGGCATCCCTGAAAGGGAGGGGAAGAAAGAAAATAACTTGGAAAATATATTCCAGAATATTGTCCATGAAAATATCCCCAAACTTGCTAGAGAGGACAACAGTCAAATTCAGTAAATACAGAGAAGTCCTGCAAGATTCTACACAAGAAGATAATCACCAAGATACATAATCATTATATTTTCCAAGGTCAAAATAAAAGAATGTTAAAGGCAGCTAGAAAGAAAAGGTGAGTCATCTATAAAGGGATCCCCATCAGGCTGACAGCAGACCTCTCCACTGGTACCCTACAAGCCAGAACAGATTGGGATTTTATCTTCAACATTCTTAAAGAAAATAATCTTCAACCAAGAATTTCATATCCAGCCACACTAAGCTCCTAAGTGAAGGAATAATACAATCCTTATCAGATAAGCAAATGTTAAGGAACTTCATTACCACCAGACCTGCCTTACAAGATCTTGAAAGCAGCAGTAAATATAGAGAGGAAAAACTGCTACCAGCTAATACAAAAACACCATTAAACACAGAGACCAGTGTCACTATAAAGCAACCACACAAACAAGTAAAAATAATAACCAGCTGATGGCGCAATGACAGAATCAAATGCACACATATCAATATTAACCTTGAATGTAAATGGGCTAAATCCCCCACTAAAAAGGCACAGAGTGGCAAGTGGGATTAAAAAGCAAGACCCAATGGTATGCTGTCTTCAACAGACCCATCTCACATGTAAGACACACATAGGCTCAAAATAAAGGGAAGGAGACACTTCCATGGCTGCTTTGTTACTGCTGTTGCCAAATGTCACAGACTGAAAGAACCAAAATTGTAAAAATTTCTATTCTAACCAATTAATGTACAAACTACATGAAATACCAATCAAAATCACAACATACTTGCTTTTGGAAACTAAAAGTTGGTTGTGAAATTAATACAGAAAAGAGCAAAGTATATCCAAGATATTCTGCCCTTACAAATATCAATGTATTCAGAAGCTATATAAGTGACATAAGCAAGATAGCGAGTCAGGGATCTCAACCCTCATCACCCACAGAAAACAACTGGACAGCTATCTGTGCATGAAAATTGCTCTAGGAAGGCTCTGGAGTCCAGTTAAGAAGCTGCAACAACACAGTGAAGACAAGAGAGTGAACATGTTAGTCAGAATTCTCCAGAGAGACAAAACCAGTAGGATACATCAGAGGAGTTCCTGAACTCCTTAAAATTGTTGGGAAAATATTTTGTATATATACATCTTTTTTGATGAAAGGTTTACATCATTTGGATTCACAAGAAGGACCATGAGATAACCACTGTGATAGCTCTAGGCTGTTCTCTTGTAGGCTTTTTCTTTTCACATGTCTATGTGTTATCTACACAGAGTTTGGTTCTTTTGTTTTAATATTTGTGTGTATGTTGAGTATTCTTTGTTCTTTTAAACAAAGGTAAGACTAGACTTTCTCTGAATATGCTATTTTGCAACTAGTTTTTTTTCCCACTAAAGATGGCCTTCCAGATCAGCACATAAGTATAAACATTTTTAATGTTTGCATGGTGTCCCTGCTTAATATTACATAGAGTAACTGGGTCATAATTATTTAATCAGTACTCAAAAACATAGTATGAGTGCAAAAAATGTTCACTAATTTGGACAGAAAGATTGTGTTATGGCAAGTTAGGAGAAACAGGATATGTGAAAGTGAGGATTTCAGAGGAACCTCTACAGGTCACCACCTTAGGGAAAAAAAGACAAAATAAGGATTGGTAAACTGTAGAATATTTAAATTTGTTACCACCAAAGCTAAAAGTACAATTTGTGCAGAAGGAGTTACTGATGCAGCTAAGGCTATCCTACATCTATGCTCCAGCTTCCAGGACTCCTCCCTATGCCAGAGACATTAAAATAACAGAGAAAACAACAACAACCTACAAATAAAGGAAGTAAAATAAATCATAATACAAGCCAAGGCCACATGTAGTCTAGCTAAGCCCATCTTGAGGGAAGGTCCAGGGAAAAATTTGGAAAAAAATTATAGGACAGGCAACAGATAAAGGTATGAAGTCATAAAAGAAAGAATTTGAGCAACATATTAAAGAGCAATACTGGTAACGGCCCTGGGTGTGCCTGCCTACCAGGCACCCAATCTTGCAAGATCGACATTAAAAGTCTTGCTTCCACTGTTCTTTGTGTCTCCAAGTCCATTCTTTGACTTTCAATGGGTGAATGTGTTTCTTGCAATCACTTTCTAAAGAAGGCATAAATGAATATTGCCGCCATTCTCGAGCCTCTGTCCCTATGATCCACCTCTAGCCTACACGCCTTGTTCTGACCAAAAAGAAAAGAAGGTTGAACTCCAGGGAATAAAAAAGCATGGTGGACTTCCATTCCAAGATGGCTGAATAGGAACAGCTCTGGTCTGCAGCTCCCAGCGTGACTGATGCACAAGATGGGTGATTTCTGCATTTCCAACTGAGGTACCTGGTTCATCTCATTGGGAATGGTTAGACAGTGGGTGCAGCCCATGGAGGGTGAGCCAACGCAGGGCAGGGCATCACCTTGCCTGGGAAGTGCAAGGGGTTGGGGGATTTCCCTTTCCTAGCCAAGGGAAGCCATGACCGACTGTACCTGGAAAAATGGGAAACTCCCACCTAAATACTGCACTTTTCCAATGGTCTTAGCAAACGGCACATCAGGAGATTATATCCCACACCTGACTCGGTGGGTCCATGCCCAAGGAGCCTTGCTCACTCTAGTGCAGCAGTCTGAGATTGACCTGCGAGGCAGCAGCCTGGCTGGAGGAGGGGCGTCCATCATTGCTGAGGCTTGAGTAGGTAAACAAAGCAGCTGGGGAAGCTCAAACTGGGTGGAGCTAACCACAGCTCACCCAGGCCAGCTGCCTGTGTTGACTCCCTTGGGGGGCAGGGCATAGCTGAACAAAAGGCAGCAATTTCAGCAAAGTCTCAATTTCAGGTGGAGAACCTGAGGCCAGAGAAACTAAGGGATTGTCCCAAGATAGCATAGCTTGCTGGTAATACAGCTTGATAACAATAAGTTAAATACATGTACATATTTGTATTTCTGTGGTATCACTTATAATATCTCCTTTTTCATTTCTAATTGTCTTTATTTGGGTCTTCTGTCTTCTTTTCTTGGTTAGTCTCACTAACGGTTTATCAATTTTTGTTTATTATTTTTCAAACCAAATTTTTGTTTCATTTATCCTTTATATTGTTTTGGGGTCACTATTTCATTTAGTTCTGCTATAATTGTTGTTATTTCTTTATTTCTGCTAATTTTGAATTTGATTTGATCTTGCTTTTCCAGTTCCTTATTTAGAATTGTTATTTTCTCTTGCTGAGTTGATATTTTTGTTTCATTTATCCTTTATATTGTTTTTGGTCTCTATTTCATTTAGTTCTGCTATAATCATTGTTGTTTCTTTATTTTTGCTAATTTTGAATTTGGTTTGATCTTGCTTTTCTAGTCCCTTATTTAGAATTGTTATTTTCCCTTGCTGAGTTGATACCTTTATCGTTATATAATTGCCTTCTTTATCCTTTTTATTGTTTTTAATTTAAAGCCTGTTTTATCTAATTATAGCTAATTCTGCTTGCTCTTGGTTTCCGTTTGTGTGAAATATCTGTTTCCACTGCTTTACTTTCAGTCTGTATGTGTCTTTACAGATAAGATGAGTTTCTTGTAGACAGCTTATGGTTAAGTCATGTTTTTTTAACCCATCTTACCAATGTATACCTTTTCAATGTGGTGTTTAGTTCTTTTATGTTCAAGGTTAGTATTTATAGGTGAGGTTTTGTTCCTGTCATCTTATTAATTGTTGTCTAGTTATTTTATACATTCTCTTTTCTCTATTTTTTTCACTGTGCGTTTCTGGTTTTGTGGAATTCTGTAGTGTTGTCATTTGATTCCTTTCACTCCCTCCTTTGTATTATTGCATTAACAATGAGTTTTATGTTTGTGTGTTTTCATGATGGTAAATACCATTCTTTTGCTTTCAAGTTTAGGAATCCTTTCATCATTTCTTCTGTTTCCTATCTAGTCGTGGCAAATTCTACTAGCATTTGCTTGTCTGGGAAAGAGCATTTCTCCTGAAGCTTAATTCTTGCTGTATATAGAATTCTTGGCTACTAGTTTGCTTTTTTTCTTTCAACACTTGGAATATGTCATTTCACTACCTTCTTACTGGCAAAGTTTCTGCTGATAAGTCTGCTGTTAATTCTGAAGCAGTTTCCTTTGTAGATGACTAGATGTTTTTCTCTTGCCAATTTTAGAATTTGTTCATTCATTTGATTTTAGACAGTCTAATAATAATATGCTGTGGCAAACTCATTTAGGTGTTGACTTTTCTGGGGATCACTGAGCCTCTTTTGTTCAGATGTCTAAATTTCTTGATAGACTTGGGAGGTTTTTATACATTGTTTCATTAATAGGTTTCCTGACCTTTTTTCCTCGGGAATACCAATAATTTATTATTTCAGTCATTTTAGATGGTCTCAAAAGTCTTGAAGGCTTTGTTTATTCTTTTTTATTTTTGTCTTACTGTATTATATTTTTAAAACCTATCTTCAAGTTCTGATTCTTCCTTCTGTTTAATCTAGTCTGTTGTTGAAGCTTTCAAATGTATTCTTGCAATAAAGTTTTCAGTACCAGGAAGTAAAGTTTGTACTTCTTCTCTCTACCTAGCTATTCTTGTGACATATAAAGAGTCACTTACATATTCTTATTTCTATCTTCCTTACAGAAATAGCAATATCTACCCAAATGTTGTTCTTACTAATGTAAATGTGTTGCCTCATTTATCACCCTCTTGAGGGCCTCTTTGATTTCCTTGTTCCTCAAACTATAGATCAGAGGGTTTAACATGGGGATAAGGACAACAGAGAATACTGAGAGCACCTTGTCCTGCTTCATGGAGTGGCTAGAGCTAGGATGCATGTATACAGAAATGGTTGTGCCATAGAAGAGAGCCACAGCAGCCAGGTGGGAGGCACAGGTATTGAAGGCCTTGGCACGACCTTTGGTTGATGATATTTTCAGCATGGAAGCTACAATGAAACCGTAGGACAAAAGGATAACAAACAAAGAGCCCAACCCAACAAAAGTAGCTACCAGAAAAAGAATCATTTGGCTGATAAAGGGGTTGGAGCGAGACAAGGAAATAATCTGAAATATGTTACAGAAGAAATCTTGAATGACATTTGGCCCACAGTAGTAGAGATTAAAGCAAGGGACTGTATGAACTAAGCTACTAAGGAATCCACCCCGATAGATTCCAGCTACCATTTTCCAACAGATACCAGGGACTATGATTGCTGAGTACTGCAGGGGGCTGCCAATGGGCACACGTCTGTCACAGGCCATGAAGACCAAGAGGCAGCACTCAGCCAGACTCATCCAGGCCCCCCAAAAATACTGAGTGGCACAGGCAAGGAAGGAAATTGTCTTCTTGTCTTTTAAGAAGTCTGAAAGCATCCTTGGGCTGATGGTAGAAGAATAGCAGATATCTATAAATGACAGGAAACTGAGAAAAAAGTACATGAGTGTGTGCAGGTGAGAGTCTATTCTGATGAGGATGATAAGACCCATGTTCCAAATCAGGGTCACATGGCAAATCACCAGGAAGACTGGAAAGAGGATGAGCTGCATCTCTTTTTCATCTGAGAGTCCCAGCAGAACAAACATGGCCACAGAGGTGTGGTTTCCACTCACTTACATGGATCCTCTTGGTGCCATCTGCTGAGAAAGAGGAATGAGAAGGAAATGGGTTTATTCCCAGAAAAGAAAAAGAAACACTATTTTTTTCAGTCATGAAGCTGGCTAAATATAAAACCTTGAATCATCAATGTTGAGTTAATTTTTGTCTTTCATATATACAATCATGAAACTTTACTGAAAAATTTTTAGATAACTATCATGCTGTCTTTGGGGACAAAGACAGTAAATAAGCATAATTAGTATGATACCACCTAAAATGTCTTAATTTCTGTGTTCCTGTTTTACAAATACATGAGACTTTGAAGATATGCTAAATTAAGAAAATTATGTCATTTCTCTATACAGTTGACCCTTGAACAACATGGATTTGAACTATGTAGCTCCACTTATACATGAATTTCTTTTCAATAAGTACAGTGGAAAATATTTTAGAGATCTGCAACAATTTGAAAAAACTTCACAAATAAACTACATAACCTAGAAATATAAAAAATATTAAGACAAAGTTAGGTATGTCACAACCACATAAAATATATACAGATATCAGTCTATTTTATCATTTGTTATCATAAAATATACAAAGATCTATTATAAAAAGTTAATTTTTAAAAATGTATAATGAACAGAAATTTATTGACTCACAGTTCTGGAGGCTAGGAATTCTAAGATCAAGGGGCTAACATCTGTCAAGGGCCTTCTTGCTGTGTCATACCATGACAGAAGAGCAAAGAGAGGGCAAGAAAGAGAGTAAAAGAGGGCCAAGTTCCCCCTTTTATAATGAACTCTCTCCCTTGATAATGGCATTAATCCATTCTCTCCACCTTCATGGCCTAATCACGTTTCATTGGGCCTCATCTCCTAATACTGCTGTAAAAAGTTAAAATTTATCAAAACTTACATACACAGACACTTAACCATTCATGGTGCCATTCACAAATGAGAGAAATATAAACAAACATAAAGATTCAGTATTAAATCATAACTGTATATAATTAACTGTGGTACGTACTGTACTGCTGTAATAATTTTGAAACTACCTCCTGTTGCTATTGCAGTGAGCTCAAGTGTTGAAAGTATCTGCTTAAAGTGCTTTGTGAGGCTGGTTATCCTTACATGGGAACTTCATCTCTCCAAAAAAATGTGTATAGCAGTAAAAAGTTATCTCACACGGTTCTCAGATATTTTTCATTGTGCTTAGTACAGTATCATAAACCTTGAATAACACCATGGAAGCAATACAAAGTGCTACTAGTGATGCTGGAAGTGCTCCCAAGAAGCGGAAAAATAGTCACGGCATCACAAGAAAAAATTGAATTGTTTGATATATATCACAGATAGGTCTGCAGCTTCAATTGCCTGCCATTATAAGATAAATGAATCCAGCACAAGGACCATTGTAAACAAAAGTAAAGGAAATTCATGAAGCTATCACTGCAGCTACTCCGGGGGGTAGAAAACCCTTGTACTTTTTGTGAAATACCTTTTTATCTCATACTGAAAATGTAACTTTTATGTGGGTACAGGATTGCTATACAGAAGGCATACCTACAGACTCTAATATGATTCCAGAAAAAGTGAAGTCATTATATGACAGCTTAAAGCCAAAGAAAAGTGAAGAATCTGAAGCTGGAGAATTTAATGCTAGTAAAGAATGACTGGATAATTTTCAAAAGAGGTTTGGCTTTTAAAGTGTCAAGATAACAGGAAAAGCAACTTCTGCTGACCAAGAGAAGCAGATGAATTTCCAGACACCATTAAGACAAAAGTCATTAAACAGAAAAGATACCTGCCTGAAGAGATTTTTGATGAAGACAAAAGTGCCCTATTCTGGGGGGCTGGAAAATGCCACAAAGGACATTTATTAATAAAGAAGAGAAGCAAGTATCAGGAGAGGCTAACTTGACTGTTTTGTGCAAATGCAGTTCAGTTTACGATCAGGACTGCCCTTATCTATAAAGCTGCTAACTCCCGAGCCTTGAAGGGAAAAGATAAACACCAGCTGCCAGTCTTTCAGTTGTACAACAAGAAGGTGTGGATAATGAGAATGCTTTTTCTGGACTAGTTCCAGAATGGATGCTTTGTGAAGTCAGGAAGTACCTTGCCAGTAAGGGACTTCCTTTAAAAAAAAATATTTTGATATTGGACAATGCCCCTGACAACCCAGAACCCCATGAGTTCAACACCAACAGCATCAAAGTGGTCAACTTGCACTCAAAAACAATGTCTCTAATTGAGCCTCTAGATCAGGGGGTCACAGTGACCTTTAAGTCTCATTACACACGATACTCTATGAAAAGATTGTCAACACTGTAGAATAGAGCCCTAACAGAGAGGATATTATGAAAGTCTGGAAGAATTACATCATTGAAGATGCCGTCGTTGTTACAGAAAAAAACTGGAAGCCATCCAGTCCCAACCAATACATTCCTGCTAGAGAAAATGGTGTCCAGCCATTGTGCTTTACTTCACAGGATTTATGACAGAGCCAACCAAGAAAATCATGAAAGAGACTGTGAACATCTAATGATAGTGAGGGGGGTTTCAACATATGAATCTCAGAGAAATTCAAAAGCTAATGAACACAAACATCAGAGGAATTAACAAAAAACAGCCTGATGGAGATGAGTGCTTCCAGACAAGTGCCAGATAATGAAGAAGACATAGAAGAAGCATTGCCAGAAGACGTACTGACATTAGACAATCGGGGAGAAGGATTCCAATTACTCAAGACTGCTTTTGACTTCCTTTATGACATGGACCCTTCTATGATACGAGCCTTAAACTAAAGCAAATGGTATAGGGTTTGACACCATATAGAAACATTTTTAGAGAAATGAAAAGGGGAAAAAGTCAGGCAGAAATTATGATTTATTTTCATAAAGTTACACTGAGTGAGCCTGCCACTCCTGTCTCCCCCTCCATTTCCTCCTCCTCTTCTACTTCTGCTACCCCTGAGACAGCAAGACCAATCTCTCCTCTTACTCTTCCTTCTCAGCCTACACAAGTCAGTATTTCTAAAAACCCCTATGCAACATCAAGACAATGGAGATAAAGGTCATTATGATGATCTATTTCATCATAGTAAATACTTTATTTTGAATGAATAGTAAGTACTTTATTTTCCTTATTACATTCTTTCCTCTAGCTTACTTTGTTGTCAAAATACAGTATAAAGTACATATAATATTTTAAAATGTGTTAATTGACTATTTATATTCTTGGTAAGGCTTCCAGTCAACAGTAGGCTATTATAATACAAGTTTTGTGGCAATCTAAAGTCATATGAAAATTTTTGACTCCACAGTGAGTCAGTGCCCCTAGTCCTTGCATTTTTCAAAGATGAACTGTATGGTGAAATAGGATGACTCTGCTCAAGCATGACTCCACTATTCACCCAGTGCTTCAAGAAGACCTTGGATCATCCTGGGCCTCATATGTAGAATGAAGTACTTTTTTTTGCCAGTTTTTAAGTTTCTTATATATATATATATATATACACACACACACACTTTAAGTTCTAGGGTACATGAGCACAACGCAGGTTTGTTACATATGTATACATGCCATGTTGGTGTGCTGCACCCATTAACTTGTCATTTACATTAGGTATATCTCCTACCGCTGCCCTCCCCCCCACCCCACACAATAGGGCCCCAGTGTGTGATGCTGCCCCATTCCTGCATCCAAGTGTTCCTATTGTTCACTCCCACCTATGAGTCAGAACATGCAGTGTTTGCTTTTTCTGTCCTTATGGTAGTTTGCTCAGAATGACATGTCTCCAGCTTCATCCATGTCCCCAAAGGACATGAACTCATCCTTTTGATAGCTGCATAGCATTCCATGGTGTATATGTGCCATTTTCTCTTAATTCAGTGTGTATCACTGATGGACATTTTGCTGGTTCTCCAAGTCTTTGCTATTAGAATAGTGCTGCAATAAACATACGTGTGCATGTGTCTCTATAGCAGCATGATTTATAATCCTTTGGGTATATATCCAGTAATGGGATGGCTGGGTCAAATAGTATTTCTAGTTCTAGATCCTTGAGGAATTGCCACACTGTCTTCCACAATGGTTGAACTAGTTTACAGTCCCACCAACAGTGTAAAAGTGTTCCTATTTCTCCACATCCTCTCCAGCACCAGTTGTTTCCTAATATTTTAATGATCGCCATTCTAACTGGTGTGAGATGATATCTCATTATGGTTTTGATTTGCATTTCTCTGATGGCCAGTGATGATGAGCATTTTTTCATGTGTCTCTTGGCTGCATAAATGTCTTCTTTTGAGAAGCATCTGTTCATATTCTTTGCCCACTTTTTGATGGGGTTGTTTGTTTTTTTCTTGTAAACTTGAGTTCTTTGTAGATCCTGAATATTTAGGCCTTTGTCAGATGAATAGATTACAAAAATTTTCTCCCATTCTGTAGGTTACCTGTTCACTCTGATGGTAGTTTCTTTTGCTGTGCAGAAGCTCTTTAGTTTAGTTAGATCTCATTTGTCAATTTTGGCTTCTATTGCCATTGCTTTTGGTGTTTTAGACATGAAGTCCTTGCCCATGCCTATGTCCTGAATGGTATTGTCTAGGTTTTCTTCTGGGTTTTTATGGTTTTAGGTCTAACGTTTAAGTCTTTGATCCATCTTGAATTAATTTTGTATAAGGAGTAAGGAAGGTATCCAGTTTCAGCTTTCTACATATGGCTAGGCAGTTTTCCCAGCACCATTTATTAAATAAGGAATTCTTTCTCCATTTCTTGTTTTTGTCAAGTTTATCAAAGATCAGATGGTTGTAGATGTGTGGTATTATTTCTGAAGGCTCTGTTCTGTTCCATTGGTTCATATCTCTGTTTTGGTACCAGTACCATTCTGCTTTGGTTACTGTAGCCTTGTAGTATATTTGAAGTCAGGTAGCATTATGCCTCCAGCTCTGTCTCCTTTTGACTTAGGAAGCATCACGCTACCTGACTTCAAACTATACTACATACAGTAAACAGCATGGTACTGGTATCAAAACAGAGAGATATAACCAATGAACAGAACAGAGCCTCAGACATAACGCCACACACATCTACAGCCATCTGATCTTGACAAACCTGAGAGAAATGTAAGAAATGGGGAAAGATTCCTATTTAATAAATGGTGCTGGGAAAATTGGCTAGCCATAAGTAGAAAAACTGAAACTGGATCCTTTCCTTACTCCCTATACGAAAAATTATTAATTCAAGATGGATTAGAGACTTAAATGTTAGACCTAATACCATAAAAATCCTAGAGGAAAACCTAGGTAGTACCATTCAGGACATAGTATGGCAAAGCACTTCATGTCTAAAAAACACCAAAAGCAACGGCAGCAAAAGCTAAAATTGGACAAATGGATCTAATTAAACTAAAGAGCTTCTGCACAGCAAAAGAACCACCATCAGAGTGAACAGGGCAACCCACAGAATGGAGAAAATTTTGGTAACTACTCCATCTCATAAAGGGCTAATATCCAGAACCTACAAAAAAATCCAAAAACAAATTAGGCAATACGTAACCGAACGAAGCACAATGA